>NW_020955616.1:538144-540428 GCF_003031625.1 Empidonax traillii | reverse complement strand
GAGGAGAAAAGACAACGCAGAAAGAATCGCGTCTTGTCGATATCACCTGGAGAGTCTTTCTGCTGTACGTTCTGCAACCGGACTTGTCTATCTCGCATTGGCCTTTTTAGCCATCAGCGTGCTTGTAGCAAGCGTGGGTAGAGCCCCTCTCAAATCTTCGTTCGCGAAGCCTAGCCATGATGATGAGACAGGCTCTATTTTGGCTGTGCTGTGACTACACCTCTGAGGGCAGGGAATATAGTAGGTTAAAACCAGCAGTGCATATCTTTTATGCATACCATCTCCTTTCATTCAGGCATACACACAGTTGCTGCTGAATGAGCTGAATTAACTCTTGGAGTAGATGAGAACAGAACCATATTGCCTTGAGCTTACAACAATCACATAAGATCCATTATGTCTTGTGTAGTAAGTTCAGTACCCTGGCAGTATCATGTTATTTCCTTCATCTACTGCCACATTTTGTTGCTGAGATCCCTGACTGCTGGCAATATTGGATCACTGAGTTCTGTCCTGCTCCTACAATGCTAATTCCTAGGCCCTTCATTTTGTATCCAAACATTTTTTTTTTCTGATTAATTAACTTCACTAAATCAGTTCTTTTAGTTGCTCACTCAAACTTCCAGAAGTCTTCAAAACTGCAAGTGTTAAAGTCAGTTTTACCAAACAAGTGGTTTGAAAAGATGCCACCTTTTTCAGGTGACAGCATTGAAGTCCATAATAGCACGCATCGATAAAATCCATCAAGGTTGAAAGTAATGACAATGGACACCATTAGAGTGGCCTGTGTAAATACTTAGCTGAGGAGAAAAGCACCATAAAACAAACTTACAAAATCAAGCTGACAGGAAGCATATGCACACAGATTTGTGTAATTCAATGTAAGACACTGTAAAGTGAGAGTGTATATTTATGAGCCCATAAGATCTCTCGTAAAACCACCTAAGCCACAAAAGCAGTGGGCCCTTTTATTTTGACAGCAGGGTCAGGCCCTTGGAGAACATTAAGGATTAGAAAGAGATTAAAGTACTTCTACTCCTCCCATCAAGATACTCAACCTACCAGAGAAACATGGGATGGGATGGGAAAGTTCTGCCATTGAAAGAGATTCTGTGATGTTCAGACAAAATACTGGTACCATAGCCGAACAGAGTGGCTCTGATGTTTTCATGAAGAGCCACCTCTGTTTAAAGAGTAAGATAAGGATTGTCCTAGTTTCCATCCTACTATTGAAACCATATTGCAATCTCCAGGGCTGAAGTTTCTCACATAAATCATTAAAAATCTGCATTTAAAATTCTGTCTGCATTGTTTCAGAGAAGACAGTTATTGCATTTCATGGTAGATTTGTGCCCTTGAAGATACTTCACCCTTGAGGAAAGCCAGGTTTTTAAATTTTAAAATTGAATTTTAAAATTAGAAGTTCCTTTCAGGCATGCTGTGTTTCCTTGTAAACATGCTAGACCACTTAAGTAACTCACTAACTACCCAACTGTACTTTCCTGAGGCATTTAATTTAAAAGTTCTATCAAGCAATGACATGATGTTTGAGTATTTTATTATGTACAACATCTTTTCAATAAACAGTACCTTAATTCACCTTGAAGAATCAAGCAACATAGTGAGTAAATAATAAACGGTAACAGCACAAGCCAGGAAAGTAAACAGTAAATAAATAGGTGAAAGAACTGTTAACAGTCTAAGCAGGAAGGATTGAATCTCAATCTTTTCTCTTTAGGCCCTTGTAATTAAGAGTAAATACTCCTGAAGGAATATGTATAACTTCATAGAATTGCTGAATTTCTCATCATTAATGAGATATTGCAGTGATGAGATGGCCTTATTAGGAGGAGGTTTCCAAAAACATGAAGGGGAATCAGAGACAGGACATGAAGGAATGACATCCAGTGGATCAGAAAATCCCCTGAAAATATCTAAAGGATGATTTCCACGCACTACATACTATGATTAAAGATGGCAACTGCAGGTGCAGTGTCAGCAGTTGCATTCAGAACACTTGAGAGGCCAGGTCCTCGAGGTCAAGTGTTAAGTGAAGATATGAGAGTTTTCTGGCACCTTGTTGTTCTTAGCTGATAGCTGTGCCCTGTCAACCTAAAAGAACCACAGGGAAACCTCTAGAAATCCATGTGGTAACTGTCACCTCCACTGTGAAAGTCAAAAGATCAAATCCAGGCCTTAAACTAAAGAGAATGGAGCTTTAAATTAAAAGAGATTGAATTTCTCTGAACTCCAGCAGATTGCAGACCAGCAAGTGTATCATTCA
>NW_020955616.1:508612-537595 GCF_003031625.1 Empidonax traillii | reverse complement strand
AGCTGTGCCCTGTCAACCTAAAAGAACCACAGGGAAACCTCTAGAAATCCATGTGGTAACTGTCACCTCCACTGTGAAAGTCAAAAGATCAAATCCAGGCCTTAAACTAAAGAGAATGGAGCTTTAAATTAAAAGAGATTGAATTTCTCTGAACTCCAGCAGATTGCAGACCAGCAAGTGTATCATTCAGCAGATCTAAGGATGGCTCTTTCAGAGCTGTTGCTGTTGACATAAATTGTCAATGCTATGTAGAAACAGTACCCCTCCTCTTTCACATCTCCTTACAGAGGGAAACCTAAAACCTAGTGAAAGTAATCCTACTTTTACACCAAGAACTTTGACCTGCAAACTCATGGAATTAATTCCATGAAAATCTGATTTGAGACAACCTTGAGGGCTTCAAATCATGTTCAAATATAGTTTAAATTTAGCAATCTACTAAGACTATAATTTTACATTTCAGATATTCTTGTTTCTATAACTATCATCCATAATAGTGTGGTTGTAACCAAAAGTGCCATGCATTTATTAGAAGACAAACAGAAAATGCACTCAATATAGATGTCAGGCAAGATGTTTTCTCCGCTACTTCAACTATGTCATTGACAATAAGAGAATTGCAACTGATCTGAACTATATGGAAATACGCAGTGATTTGTACTTCTCAGTGTTAAAAGATTAATCGAAAAGCACATAAAATTTTTCACTGAAGAATTTTGTTAGACTTCTACTGGCTGCTGAAGGTCAGTTTCCTTTCTTTTTCTAGATTTACAGAAAGAACACTGTAGCTACCCAAAGTCCAAAGAACAAAAGCAGAGAGCCATATTTTCAGATCCATCTCATTATACAATGTTTGAATGCAGCTCATATTATACTGCACAAGCGGATCCCGCTGTTACAGCTATCACCTAAAAAAACCCTCTTCACCTGCTTTACTGCATTGTTTAACGTAAAAGGTATAAGTTAAAGATAGTTGAATTGTAGCTGGATTGGTAGCTGTAAGTTTGGTAGTGTATGCAGGACACTGTTAGATCTTTAAAGGCTTTACTTTTTTTTCTCCTGATTTTTGATCTGCCTTTGTCAGTTTTAACATCTCTCAGCCGGTTTCTCCCTTCTCCCAAGGTAGATGAGGGATTCTTGGTCCTCTTCTTTTCTGAAACAAAGACCCTGTGTCCTGTAGCATGTTCTGGGCTGTATCCCACCAGATGACACTATGGTCATGCGCCACGCTCCTTTTGACCATCTGCACTCTTAAAAAGGCTGTGAAAGTTTAGGAAATATGAATCTACTGACAAGGTAAGTGTTATTTGTTAGCATATTAAGAAAAAATCTTAAGACCTGACAAAGATTAATTTCCTCTGCTAGACCTAGCTATGAAAAACTGGAAATGCATCTTAGAAAGGGGTTGAGGTTAGAAAGGGATTCTATGATGCAGTGAGAGACTCACTTTTGCTGTTGCATTACTCTTGCACCTTCCTGTTATCCCAGAGCTCTATTCCCGTAAGGGACGAAGGCAACAGTGAGAGGAAAGAAATTTAGGTTAACACAGAAGATAGTGATCCGATGCAGAATCCTCTCCTTAACTACACAGGGACTGAATCCTTACACTGCTCTTACTATGCATAAATTCTGCAGTTTCGGAGTATATTCAATCTCCTTTTAGAATTTTGTAGGCTATTGCTATATTTGAGAGAGCCTCTGATTGTTGGAATCTGCTCAAAAGACTAGGAGCAAGAGTGCTTCCACCTTGCACAGTAGAAATCCTCACTGTTATTGCCTCAAGACAAAAAGGTTTAACTCAACTTCAGCTAATCAGCAGAGATTTGGAACACCATTGTGAGTAGTATGTTAGCATCAGTGACTTCAGTCCAACCTGGCTAATAACTAATTGGGATGAATATAGGTTTCAACATCTGCACAGCAGATATGCAGTAGGTTCAATTATCTGGGACATGCTGTTCCTGCTTCACACTTTGTACAATCAGTCTGCACTTCTGTGTATAAATAATACAAAACTTCTATACACTGTGTTATGGAGATGCTTCCCACATGCACATTGAATTTCTTAAGATCCAAATTCACATCCTTTTCCCAGTCTGAGAGCAGCTGCTGCCGTGGCTAAAACATCCCAAAAGAGCCTCTGAGAGACATCGCTATGGGATATCCTGGGGAGGACATTCCCACCTCCTTATGAACGTGTAATATTGCACAGTGAGGAAGGAAAACTCCAAGGTGCCATAAAGAGAGAAGTGGAAACTTCATGCAGATTTTAGGCCACAGACTTGGACAAGGGCAACTAAGCTCAAAGTGCTACTCCCTCTAAGCTTCAAACCCTCAGTGGATGAAGACAAGAAGTGTCAGGGAAGTGGAAGGAGAGCTCTGTGTCTTTCACCTTCTGAACCAGGGCTCTGATCCTAGGCTATTATGCCAGAGATGCTCATCATCACTACACAAACACTGTTCCTTGTAGACTGCCTGAGAAAAACAGATGCCTAAAATAGGCAAGTGATATTTTCCCTCTGCACATATCAAAGAGATCCTTCTCATTCTCTTGACTAGATAGGGTGCTTGTTTTCAGAGACTTTTATGTGAAACAGTGCTCCCATTTGCTTCACATCATGTGAGCAGGTAGACTGGATTGCAGGTGTACTTTCAGAGCCATTTTTGTAGTGCTAAGTCTCAAAGTCACTTCATTTGTACAGGACTTTCTCATATCACCAGAGATCTTAAAGCAGCATAACTGAAGCAGGTGGTAGATCTAAAAAGGAATCAACACATGTAAATAACAAATATAGAAATAGTAAATATTTTAAAAAAACCCTCTGCTTATGCAAATTAGACCATTCAGCAATCTTTTTAAATTTATTTTAACCTGCCCTCACATATCACATGTTCTGTCCTATCCAAATGGTATTTCACAAAGTATGGTGTGATGGATACAGAGCCTCCTGATGTAATCTGAATGACAAAATGGCTTGCTCTCTTAAATACCTTGTATGTGAAAAGGGAAACTTCAACTCTAAAGTATCTACAAGGGAGGGAGATATTATTTTTTGTCTTACCGATTGAAGGACCTACAACTAACATTTAGTCAATATTTACATAGTGCTTTGGTGCTCTGAAGTGCTGAGTGGGACACTGCAGGGTTTCTATGAGGCCTTTTCATACAGATTCAGCTAAACTACCTTCCATATCTAAAAGCTTGTAACTACCTTCTTTCATTGTTTCTTTAGCTTCTGTTTGGCCAGCACAGAAATTTTGGAAAGTTTGCTATCTCACATGAATATGGAAACAAACTTGAATCCATAGCAGTGCTGATTCTTTGGTTCTAAAGAACCAGCACACTGTTATTTCTTGATAACTAAGAATGACTAGAGCTACGCTTTTCTCGTTGGTTTTATTTGCAATCACTTCCTAATCCCTTTCACTGCTGCTGTTCTTGTTTAACAGAATATGACTGTGGTATTGATCCCTGACACTTTAGGTTCCAGCTAGCAATATCTTCAAGAAAATTAATAGCCTTAAGTTCTGCATTTCAAGTAATAAAACCTTAGCAACATGAGATTTCTGGCATGAACTTCAGATACATTTTTTATTCCTGAGGGAAAAAAATATTATTTGCATTCATGTTAATATTTTGAAGTTTTAAAATGGTGTTTACAGGGTATGGATGTACTCATTTTTCAGATTTTCTCAAGAACTATTAGACCATGAAATAAGTTACATTAACTCCAGTCTTAATTCTTTTCCAGGAAAACTTGTGATAGCAGTGAAATTGTCATTATTTTGTCTATCCATTAGAAATCAAACTGAGATAATAAAAGATAAAGATGTTGCAGAATCACTTTGAGGAATCCCTTTGAAGAACCACTTATGTGAAAATTCTTCATGCAATGCTTTCAAAGTTTCACAGGAAGAGGCAAAAAATCAATTTCCTGACCTGTAGAGCTCTCCAGAAGTTGAAATATGTTTCTTCGACCCTCCTCTTCCTACAAGCAGCAGGAGAAGGGAAAACTTCTGGAAAGAGGTTTGTCTGTTCTAGTACTTACTTACCACTTCATGATCAGTCAAACTGTTGGACACTGAAGCTTGGCACCACTTTGGAATCTTAGCCTCCCTCTTTCATAATCCATGGAAGGTATTGCACGAAGGGAGATCCAGTAGCGGATTAAACAGATTTGATACTTAAGGAGTAAGTATATGAGATAATTGCTGCTGCTTTGTGGAACCTGGGATTCCATATCTATGTATTTTTTTATGAAGCCCACCATTTGCTGTATCATTGAGCCCCACTGTCTCAGCTTTCATTCTGACAGAATTGAGAGGAAAATCTTCAAAACCAGTAATGATGGTGAAAAATTGCCCAGACATTTCTGGGTTTTTTGTGCATTTGAATCTTAAGATTGATAGAAGTTCTGATAAAATATTTTTCTTCCTGTTTAAAGCATTTGCATCGTTTTCCCACATGGTTTCGCACCTGTATAGTAATGCATGGTCTCATTCAACAGCCTTTCTTTTAGTGAGGACTGTATCCTTTGTCTTCTCAGAACCAACCTGTAAGTTCTACAGATAGCTATAGTTCTCTGCTTTTGACTCAAATCCAGCTGAACAGTGAGTTCATGTTCAGAAGTTACGGACAACCAGATAGTGGTCAGGTAAGTCTGATTCTTTGGGAATCATGCTAAGAATGTCAGTATTGCTTAAGTTGCACCAAAAACCTTGAAAATATGAATACCATCAACCAATTAAAGTTAGGAACTTTGTTTTCCTGCCGGTTGTGTTAGCAGAAAAAAAAAAAGAAAAAAAAAAGGAACGTTTTCCCAGACAAATTTCAAATAAACTCTTTCTTCCTCTTCAGATGACCTTACTGTGAAGAACAAAATGTCTAACTCTCCTTTGATCTCTTCTGCAGAGCAGTTATGCATTCAGAGTTTAAAAAAAACCCACCTTTGGTCCTCTGAAAATAGTTGTTAGAAAAGTACAGCAAATTTAATCAAATAACCTATTGATTAATACAGAGAGGATGCTACTGACTGTGATATTTATTTGGTTCATGTTTAATCATCGAGATGTCAGTTGACTGCAAAATAAATTTTGAGCTCCTCTTGTACCTGAAGAGGATGCTAATTATTTATCATAAAAGCCAATGGTTTAACTTGTATGACAGAAAAAAAATGACTTTCAGTGGACTAAATAATTAGGCATTAATAGTAGGGGCTTTCTTTCTAGCTAAAAATTAAGGAAATATATTACCACTTCAGTGAACATTCTAAAGACAGCTAATGTTTTATGTGTAGTTGATGCTGATGTAGGTAATAAAATCTACATATGAAAAATCATTAGGTATTTTGATATTTTTCAAATTTCTGCTTAGGTGTGCAGCTATTCAACACTACATGCTCACCAGCAGAAGACAAATGTGGATCGTCAGCCCCTGATGATTTACTAGATTATGGAATTGTGCAGTATCACTTTATTCTCTGTAATACCTAAACCACTGAGACTGGGTAGTATTCAATAATCATATCATTAATTCATTTATTTTAGTGTCATTAATTTCACCAACATGACCGTGACATTCAAAGAAATGTCATTTCAGTGACTTCACAAATCTGCAACAGATTACAAATTGCAGCCAGTAGCTGTAAATGTCAAATTTTCTGTTTCTGCAATATTTGTAGCAGACTGAACTACAATTTAGAGTAGGGAAAAACTAGCCTGTTTCTCACTTTTAGGAAGAAAGAAAATGATTGCTAGAAGCAACTGGACACTTGTATGATAATCTGTAAAATGTCTTCAGAGTTATTAGCTTGTTTGAAATAGAAAAGAAGTCTCTGGTTTGGAACTAAATATTTTATAATCAAGAAAGACTTCTTGAATGTAACACAGTTGGACTGACTGAATTCAGTGCTTTTTGTCCCAACAATGCTGCTTTTATTTGATTGAATAGGAACATTTATGCCAATTTTGCATTTGTTCTATATGGGTCAGAGAGTTAGATACCTCTCTATTAAAATATTTGAGTGTAAAGATTTGTAAGAAGACTCTAAAGATGGTCTGCAGTTGTTTCCTCCTTTCTTCTGCAATGATAATACTCAATAAAATTATTACTTGCTTAGAGATCCACATACCTGCCATAGCCTTTGCCTGTCCTTCCAGCCTCCAGTCAAGTACTTTGTGCCCATTAGGTACTGTTCCAGAAACAGCAACGAAACCCAGAAATGGAACAAGAATTGACATTCTTCATTCTTCCACATAGTTAAGCTTTGCTTAGAGTACAAATAAATAGAAAGGGAGGGAAAGAAAAAAGTTAACCATTAGTAAAATAACCAAGGGAAAATCTTGAAGAGATACTTCTTATAAAAGAAACACTAGCAGAAACACTTGACTTTGCGGCTCAAATGACAGATAGCTGCCGTACTGTTTCATATGGTTATAGTTATCTATACATTTAACATGCTCCTTCCTTCTGTCCTATATCATACCAAGATCATTTCTTTCCTAGAGTTTTCCTGACCTTGAAGATACACCATGGTTTACATCGATGTCTTTTGATCCTGAACAGCGTCTGTCAAGCTAAACAAGCTAAGCTCCATCACTGACACAGCAGCTTGAACTTTTCAGATAACACAGGATTTCATTCACTCTGAAAAATTGAATTATACCTAACATATCTTTGCATCAAGCTAAAAATAAAAGAGCTCAAACATATCAGTTATTTTTTCTTTTTGACAGTATAGTTGAGCAACAGGCTTATTAATTTTACAGATATGGATCTCTTGGGGGCAGACCACTGAAGACAAAGAAAAGCCATCCTGTAATATCTTTGGATTCCCTGAATACACACTTTCTGTTATCATTCAATAAAAGTTGTATAGCTTTACATGTGTATGCTACTGACATACTAATCAGGAAGATGATAACCAAAATACTAGGCTGAATCTGAGTGACTGTGAAAGAATGAAATAAATGAACCTTACATTCGTGTGTCACTGCTAGTACTAACTCAATAGCAGCTGAAAGAAAGACTGAAGATTTGCAGCAATACACATAGCTAGGATCAGAGCCGATCAATACGTGGAAGTTGGAGGGGGAAGATAACAACTTGAGCAATACAACATTTGAATGCTGATTGGAAATGTAGGAGAGCCAGTGCATGTCCAGATTGCTTAGCAACTACCTTACTATGATGGATGATGATGAAGTGTAGGAATTGCAAAGATACGACTACTGACTCCCTCATGTTTATCAGTATCTCTGCTTTAATAAGGTATACAGGCTTAGGGTGTTCCAGTAGGTGTACTAGTTATAGGGAAGAGAGGTGGGGTTTGCCATTATGTGGGTGTGATCAGTTATGTATTCTATCCCATTTTGTCATGCTTTGATGGACTATCTCCTTTCGCAGGGGAGGCAGAACTGTTTTCTCCTTGCCTGAATTGCAGAACAAAATGGATGGGCCCCCTTTCAAATCTGCTGGGTGGAAGCAGAAGGATAGCCATTGTCGTTTTGCCCAGCAAGTGAGAGAAGGAGCTGCCCTTGTCAGAGTCACGGCCCAGCTCCAGGGTCACTGCCCTGCTATCACTTTGCCACTGCATTTGCAGCCGGGAGCTACAGCAAATCTGAAGTTGCTACTTTGCCACCAGTCCTGCTGCCAGAGTCAGCATTTTTGGCAGCATAACTCATTTTGGATGAAATACTGTTCCAGGTCTTCCTTTGCCCTTGTTTTCCATTGTTGTCTGGCTGAGGGAGGGCATTAAACCACAGAAACTCATTTGCTGTATCATTTGGATTTTTTTCCTTTCCTGACCATGTGATCCAGAGGCAGGGAGGAGCCCCTCAGCCACTTTTTCTTTGTCTGGGGAAACCACATGGCAGCCGCCATTTTCTTTTTGTCCTAGAGGCAGGAAGGCTGGGAAATTATTTCTGCCTTTGTTGCTTTAAACTATTTTCCTTTATATCTTTGTAGCTACTACTATTTCCTTTAGTAAATTGCTTTTTTTTTTTTTTTTTTTGCTCTTATATCTCTTTGTATTGTCCCTTCATTATTGGAGTGTGGTGGGGAGAGGTTAAAACAAAAAAGGAGTGACTTGTTTAGAGTCTCAGTCCTCTGGTAACCGACCAAAGCCATCAAAGTAGGTCTGATAGCACTGATCAATAAATTTATCTATGACAGACTGTTCAGCTGCTATTACAATGAGTCAAAGCTTAATAGTTTGTCTGGTATGCAGTGTCATTGGGAAAGGATTCTGATTATCACTCTTTATTTCAGTGCCACTTTTCCTTCTCTTTGCACTGCGTATCCTCAGATTCTGGTTTTCATGGTGACTGGTCATGATCATCCTTGTTTGCAGAACTACAAACTGGAGTCACCAAAGAATCTGTGAAGAGAATTAATGTATTTTTCATCGAAGATATTCATGGCAGAAGTCATAATCTAAACAGAGAAGATGAAGAAGAGATAGGAAAAATGCAATAGCTTATCCAATGTGTAGACAAAACAAAGAGGTAAAAAGTAACTGTCATAAAATTGGCAAGAAATCAGAGCTCTGAATTAAATCCATCTCTCCTGACTTTCAATCCATTATCTTCACCACAATGTTATCTTCTCTCCCGATTTAATATTCACAATTTCTACTTTCATCCAAACAGGTAACCTTTCTTTAACATTTGTACAGTGTCATAATCTTCCAAAAGTCCTGTGGTGAGTTCTTTCCAAGTTTAGAGCTGATTTTCCTGGGTTTGTGCATTCTCCAAGGTTACTGAAAGGTCTTCCTTTTATAGTAAAATTTATGTGGAAAGCGAAAAGGCCTGCTCCTGAGAATATTCTGAGAAAGTCAATTGCATTTCAAACACATTTCTGTGGAGGTCTCATGAACCATGGTTCTTTTGGCTGTTTATGGCTTCCTAAATCCATTTTCCTTTGTTGAAGACAAGAATTCTATTTGTCTTCTGAATTCTACTGAATTCTAATATGATTACTTATTTCTGGGAGTATATACTCTGTAAAAGCTACAGGCAGTTTAACATCCCTCATCCCATCTGCTTACCAGCAGGGTTTTCCTTGAACATGTTGGTCCATTGATCATGTCCATTCCTGGGCTTTCCCCCAGCTTGAGCTAGGCTTGTGCCCAGCTCAAGGAATCTGTGTTTTCTCTGATGTCAGAATCTCTTACTAGGCCTGCTTGACGTGTGTGCTACCTGTGGGAGTATGTCTTCACCAGAAGAGCTTTCATGATGACTACCTGCCATGGATCATAAAACAGAGTGCAGGAAGATTCCCTGGAAGCTAACATATAAATTGGGGATGGAGCCACTCTTCTGCATATAAAAAAAAAAAAGGACTCATCAGCCTTTCCCACATCATGATACCTCAGGCGTCCATTGCTTAGATAAAATGCAAATAGCTTCTGTCTTGTCACAGACACCTCTGGTGCTGCTAAGGAACAAGTAGGTATGTCAGGGCATGTAAATGACCAAATGTATGTATATTCACCTCACACAAATTGATATGCATTATTCTTCTGACAGAGTATACCTCTGGGGAATGCACTTTCAGTCATAGGATGGAGGATGAACAAACCACTTGGTTGCTGGCTGTGTTTGAAGGTTTTTGAGAAAAAAAGAGCAAGAAATATGCTGAAGGGTAGAAAAAAACTGTGCTGGTGAATGATATCTTACTGGGAGACCAGGTTTATTCTCCTGATATGTATGTTGATGAATTCCTACAAAGAAGACAATATTACATGGAACTTAAAAAATGGATATGAACAATTACTTCAACTCAGCTTTCTTTCAGTGTTTATTGTTGTTGCTGTTGTTTAGACTTTTTTTTTTAGTATTTGTGAAGAGTTCAGCAATTCATTTTCCTGTGTATACATAAACACAACTAAATAAATCTGTGGACTCATCGAGCTGTTCTTTTGCAGGTGAAATGAAAAAAAAAAAAAAAAGAACAAAAGAATTGGCTACAAACTACAGGCAATTGCAGAGAAAATAGGGTCTTATCTCTCTGTCCCCTTTGCTGCCTTTCTAACCAGTCTAAACTCAACCTGTTCTCACATGGCAGGATCCACAGACATCTCAGTGACTCACAGTATGACATCACATAAGACTTCAGTGGACTTTTTGGGACCCAAATCCATAGTTTTATCTACACACATATTAAAAATGTTACTTTAGTGGGAAGAATGTGTTATATGAAAATTTAAAAGTTAGGTGAGGCTTTCATGTTCTTCCTGAAAGCTGCTGGGCACCTGAGAACACCTAAATGCTTTCTTATATCCCTGTACTTGCCTTTTTTTTATTTTTCAAGATATTCAGGATATAACTACACCCACATAACAGAAGACCAGGGAATTACTTCATCACTAGACTCCTGATTGTCCACATTACCTAACTGCTTGTTGGCTTCCACATCAGTTAACTCATCTCAGGCTCAACATATTTCACTCCAGGGATTCCTCAAAAATGCAGCGTATATGAGACTTCATAGACAGAGATTTCTCTGTCTCCACCCTGCACAGTCTGCCAGTACTACCTCAGTCAGCTTGGAAGCCTTATATGACTTCACATACTCTCTAGCCACACCTGAGGACATAAACAATTCACTTTGTGTTTCACACAGCTATCACATCATCTCAGACACTTTAGAGTGAATTAAAACACATTCACACAACACGTCAGTTATGACTGAACATCTCCAGAGGATATCCCTGGCCAAGGGCAATGTCATGCAAAGGTGGCTGTTCTGTGTGTTACCTGGCCTCAAGGCAGTTTTATTATTATGGACAAACTAGAGAGTGTCTGATGCAATAATATCTAGTGTCTTCTACCAAGCATTATAGATGTTTAGTCCCGAAGTTTCAACTTCCACTTCATCTGCTGATACACTACTAACCACTCCATAACTTTCTAAAGCAAAGGAAAAACAACTCCAAAAGCTAAAATTCTCGTCAAATATGAGGGAAAGGAGAGGAAGAAACCTCCCTGACCTTTGCAACACAGAACTAAAAGCCTATAGGTTTAAATTAACACAATAGGAACACGATACCACAAATACAGCCACAAAGAGAAGTTAAATACTTTTGACTCTTTTTCAATATACCATTAAAACAAATAGTGAACCGTAGCTTTAATTGCTCTCAAAAGGCTCTCAGGCATGACTCTGATGAATGTTACACAGGTCCTCTGTAATATAAATTTATTGTTAATTCTATGTTAAATATTTCAAAGGTGTTCAGCAATGAGATTAAGTATTTCAATGGCAATGGGTAATTTATTTGTGCTGAAAATACTTCAGTTTGACTGCATTTTAATTTCAAACTCTTGTCAGCCATTGATTTCCTTGAGATACCAGTAAGATAAATAAAGCTGTTAACTAAATGAGACTTTACTTCTAAATCAAAATGCTTGCAATAAACTGAAGACTTTTTCTGATTACTACGAAACACTGTCAATATTAGAAAAAATCTCTATGATGCTTTCTTCTGACAAACACTAACTAGAATTTAAATGAGGAAATAAACAATAGCTCCCAGAGAATGCATTTTTCTATAGCAAAAGAGAATGAATGGCAATGTTTGATTTTGGTTACTTCAAAAATAAGAATGATTTGTATCATATTTACTGGTCAAGCTACAACACATACCTGCACTGGTGAAGAGACAGCATCTACTGTTATAGATTAATATATATAGTATTCTCCTTTTTTTTTCAGATTTTTATTGGAACAGTGAACAGAATAATAGGGATTCCTAAGAGGGGTGTCTTTTTATTATTAGAGATGGAATTAAAACTTCTGTGGAATAAAACACAAAAAATTATAAGGATTGCAAATGTTCTGAAAGTTGAAAACATTTGATTGCTTGGGGGAAAAAAATCACTGTATTTGAAAAGAATAACAGGATAATCAAGCAAGTCATGTTTTACTATTGCAGTCTAAGAGCCTTTTGGTCTTCCAGCACAGAAGGAATTTATGGATCATCAACATATTATTTGTGGAAGTAAAAGGAAAAAATACTTTTGTCTGGAGATAATAGTCTTGATTATGGTGTTTCTGAAGCAATAAAAGTATATGCAAGTCTAGAATATGTTTTTGCCTTTTTTTTCTACAGACCCCATCTTAGAATCCCAATTTACTACTTACAAATATTATTTGCATATATCAGTCCAATAAACAGGCATCTGGCTGCTAAATCTGCCTGGCACTTTAGAAGTGCCAAATGAAGCTTTTAGAATGAGTAAATACATGGTTATTATACTTACAAGATCGATAACATGCCAGGTCCTCAGACTTCATAAGATTTGTCATTTGTGAATAATTTCTTTTGAAATGGAGGTCAGAAATTGGAGCCAGAAATGAATTGGTGTTGGCTATAGTTTGTAAACAGGACTCACTTCCATGCTAACTTGACCATCCTTGTTGTTAATTCCTTTGGCTGGCTTTTAATCTTGCTCCATTAAAGTAATTACAGAAAAATTAAAAGACTGATTGGGTTTGGGGAGACATATTTTCTCGTATAAGTCTGACATCTTCAGAAAACAGTCTAGGGCATTCAAAATTTTTCATGTACATCTGGGGATCTAACTTTGTATTCAGATATATAATGTGGTTCTACATGTTCAGTGGATACATAAAAACTTATTATAGCGTTTTATGTCATTAGAAAATTCAGAAGCAGAGGGGCTATAAAATATTGTCATCTCTAAATTTATTAATCTTGGTCATAGAATCACAGTTCTAACCTTCCTGCCATGGGCAGAGAACCTTCAACTAGACCAGGTTACTCATCCAGCCTGGTCTTAAACACCTCCAGGGATGAGGAGTTTACAGCTTCTCTGGGAAACCTGTACCAGTGTCTCATCATCCTCACAGTAAAGAATTTCCTCCTAATGTCTAATCTAAACCTGTTTTATTTCAGTTTAAGTCTACTATTCCTTATTCCATCACTACATGTCCGCATGAAAAGTCCCTCTCCAGCCTTCTTGTAAGCCACCTTTAGGTACTAGAAGGCTGCTCAAAGGTCTCTCTGGAGCCTTCTATTCTCCAGGCTGAACTGCCCCAAGTCTCCCAGTCTGTCTTCATAGGAGAGGCATTCCAGCCTTTTTGATCATTTCTGTGGCCTCCTCTGGACTCGTTCCCACAGGTCCAAGTGTTCTCATGCTGATTACCCCAGACCTGGAAGCAATACTCTAGGTGACATCTCACAAGAATGAAGTAGAGGGGCAGAATCTCCTCCTGCAACACACTGCTTTTGATGCAGCCCGTGAAGTGGTTGGCTTTCTGGACCGTGAGCACACATTGCCAAGTCCCACTGAGCTTTTCATCCAAGTCCTTTCATCCCCAAGTCTTTGTCTCCAGGATTAGTCTCAGTCCATTCTCCACTCAGCCTGTACTTTTGCTTGGGATCTGTTGCCAAGATTTGTATGAAGAAAACTGTGGTTACAGAACACAAAAAATAATCAAGAAAATAAACTTTCATTTTCTGTTCCTGATCTTTTAGGACAAATTAACACATTGATAAAACAATTACTCTGAGAAGTAGCAATTGTCATTCCAAAAAAAAGAGACAAAAATATCTGTATCAAACAAATGGTAATGCACACCCAGAATCATCTTATGAGAATAAAAAGACTATATTGAGCATGTGGAACTAAGAATACCTTGTTTATCCCATCAGAATTTTAGCAATGTCATTATCCAAATAATTTGTCCAGTTTTGATATTATATTTGATACTTGATATTATACATTCAGACCAAATTATATAGAAAAAAATTAATAAACTATAACCTTAGAAATGGTGTACAATATAAGTTACTGTTATTTACCTCTTTTCCTTGAAACTATGCTTGCCCTTACAATGTTGCTTTACCAATTGACAGTTGACAGTGCCAATCTCCTTTCTCCAGCAGCAGAGTGCATTTCATCACTTTGCTGAAGCATTCACTGGGAAGGGTATGATGCCCATGTTAGTGGGATCCCTTCCTCTTCAGTCTTGGTGGCCACTTTGGGTTATTTTTATACATTTTCTTAATAAGACCAGCTTTCAGCTAAAGTTTGAACTTTGGCCAATAGCACCTGTTAGTTCAGTATAACACAAAAGGCCATTAACTTGTCCTACAATGACAACGTTTGACAAGGTTTGTCAGACTTCGCCACATGCAGCATTCCCAGTATGCAGTTAGAAGTGGTCAGGCAAAAGTCACTTTACCATTAGACAAAATATGTCAATGCGTTTTTGAGTATCAAAGTATTAGAACTTGAAAGTTGAGAAAGAGTTTTTAATTCCACAGGGACTTCAAAAATAATTAGTTTTGCAATGACTTGTTTCAGTTCAAAGATTAGGGTTATGGAAAACTAATTGTGGAGGTTTTTTTAGAGCAGCAAGAAGAAATTTCATGGAGGCCTATTGCCTCCCTGTATTTTAGTATCACTAATTCTCACATGAATTTTCCACGCTGGATTCTGAGAATTCAGTGGTCTGCACCTAGCTCTCACTGACATAAAGACAGATTTATATGCAGTGCTCCAATGAATACCTTTAATCAAACAAGACAGTGTTGCTTGGTAGATCTGTGATTAAACCTGATAGGAAATTTTACACTGTAGATGTATTTTGTTATAAAATGTCAATTTGCCAAAGTGAAATCTGTTTGGTAAAAGATGGCATTTTTGATAAAATGTTTTGGAAAAATGTTTTTAAATTTAAATCCCCTCAAAATAAGTAATTTTTTTTTTCATTTTAAAAGTATTTTCTTTTTAGGACTACACTGAGTCATATTAAAAAAACCCACAAATTAATTACTTCACAAAGTAATACAAAAGAGCAATGAAAATAACAAAAAAAAAAAAAAAAAAAAAAAAAAAAAAAAAAAAAAAAAAAAAAAAAAAAAAAAAAAAAAAAAAAAAAAAAAAAAAAAAAAAAAAAAAAAAAAAAAAAAAAAAAAAAAAAAAAAAAAAAAAAAAGAAGTGTTGATGTATATTTAATGAACATTTTTAGACTGCTGATTCATGAACATCTTTTGCATTTTGGATATTTAACCCCCACTGAGAAGGGACTTTCCTGTGATGAGAAAATATTTTTCTCACAGTTCTATTCATGAGTGTCCACTTGGAAATTGCAAAACCTCAGATATATTGTCTATTGAACCTTGTATTTCTCTCTATACATAAACCAAAATGTCAGTGGAAAGATGTTTCTAAATTCAGGGATTATCAAAATTTTAAGTATTCGATTTTCTTATCACAAGAAGTAACCCAGTCAAACCATGCTACTCTAGCTGACAGTGAACAGCTTTGTTGCTATTCTGTCATTTGCTGCAGGAATCCTTATTTGTCTCTTGATTTGAGCCACTGGGTTTAGGTCCAGGCAACATGGCTAAATCTTCACTTTCTTAATGGACTTTTGCTACATAGGTGTTGCAAATGATACCGTATATGCATGTAAAACCTTGAAGTATACACTGATTCAACAAGGCCAAGTGAAAGGTGCTGCACCTGAGTTGAGACAACCACTGGTGCCAGTACAGGCTGGGGAATGAATAGATCAAGAGCAGCCCTGTTGAGAAGGCCTTGGGGGTGCTGGTGGATGAGAGGCTGGACTTGAGCCAGCAATGTGCACTTGCAGCCCAGAAAGCCAGTCATATCCTGGTCTGCATCAAAAGCAGCGTGGCCAGCTAGTCAAGGAAGCTGATTGTGCCCCTCTACTCTAGCTTCACAAAGAAGTTGTGAATTCCCCATACCTGGAAGTGTTCAAAACCAAGCTGAATGGGGCTTTGAGCAACCTGGTCTAGTGGAAGGTGTCCCTGCCCATGGCAGGGAGATTGGAACTAGATGATCTTTAAGATCCCCCCCAGTTCAAACCACTTTATGATTCATTGATAATACGGAGAGAGGAAGAGTTTTGATTGTATAAATGTCCATAGTTCCTTTACTGAGACTGTAATGTATTCTGAACTCTACAGTTTTCCGTGTGTATTCTTTGATGTTTGGTTGAATGAAGTTGCCAGGTCTGGAATATGCACCCAGCCGACATCAGGTGGTTTCAGCTGAGCTGGTGAAATGCAGGTGAAGAGAACCTCAAGGGAGCAGACTGTCCCCTCCTTCAAATTCTACCCACAGAAGAATCTGGACCTGAGCAGCTTTATAAGGAGGGAGCTTACACTTCCTGCGAAAAAGGTCAGCAACTACAGGGAGAAGGTTTGCCAGATTAAGCCAGTTTGGGCAGCAGCTCTGGCCTTTAACAGCCAGTGTTAGCATGCCACACAGAATTGCTTCTATCAAAGTTCTTCTCCAATATAAGATGCACAAAGAAAAAAATGCTCTTACTCACATTTAAGTTTTTTAGACTAAGTGAAATTTATTCTGAATCTTTGATGAGGTATCCCACAATTCTTAGCCTCAAAATTAAAGTTTCCTACATTGCTTCAGTAAAATCAACATAAGTGCCAAGTAATCTTTTCCCCTATCTGATAAAAGTCAAGTAGCTTTCTTTAAATGCCAGCAATCATCCTGCTTCCTGCTATCTTCTTTCTCACAACACATCCTGTCTCCCCTAATGCACAATGTCAGTCAAGAGTTCTGAATCTACCGTAGATACTTTGCATTTCTACATTCCACTAGGAGTTCTCCACTTTCCCCTCATTTTATTTGGTCAAAATAATTCAAATCCCATTTGCCTTAGTAGGTGATAAATTACTTTAATATGTTCTACTGTTCTACAGAACCAGGGACCCCATGGACCTCATGTCTCTTTGGGCATCAGTGTGAAGATAAGAACACAGGTATCCAGAGATTACGTCTTTCTCATGGCTTGAATACATATGCTAATATATACGCTCCTTTGACTTCTCTCAAAGCAATGAATTCTCACCTTGACCCTTGCTTGCTTTTTCATGTGCATTCACAAACCATCCTGCAGGAAAAGCACGAAAAATATGATTGTTCCAGTCTCTGATATTTCAGAAGGATACATGAATTCAGGGCCCTTACATTTTTAATTTTGGGTGATAGGAGCCATCTGTCTTGTAGCTGTGTGCATGACCTATGCCAAAATAGGTCCTGTTGCATTCTAAGCAAATGAGCACACTCTCTAATACTTAAAAATTAACTGTGGTCATTATTTATCACCATCATCTTCAGTGTAAGGAAATATGTCTTCCCTTCAGAAACAAATACTCAAGCAGCAAACACCAATCCAATTATCACATTCTCTATTTTGCTCAGAAGCAAAATAAATACAAGCAGCTGAGATGTGCTGATGCTGTAATGACTTAGGGCTGACCTCTATTTATTGCATGTGCTAACTTCCTCCAATGGAGTTTTATTCCAGATATATCTATCCTATAAAATACTACACCAAGTGGAGATACCTTGAACTGGTATTTCTGCAGATAGTAACTCTGGAATTTGAAGAGGTGAGTGGTAACCCTGGGGCTAGTTTTCATCTCCTGTTTTTGTAACTTGGGTTAGTGTCTCTGTGCATCACCAGCAGTGCTGTGCAGACAGAAGCAGCACAGCTCTGCCCAGTGCTAAATGGCACAGTGTAAACAGACCAAATGCAAGCAGGATACAGCACTGTCCACAACATATATATTACCTGCTCAGATGGAGATGGAGCATAATTATTATACCGTAAGGAACACCTCATTCAAGAGACCTCTGTAAAAGGAAAAACTGAAGAATCAGCAAAAATTATTTTCATCACCTTTGCCAAAACTATATTCAGCCTTCAAGATGCATATATGCTCTAGCATACATGCTTCTTCAGCTGTGTAAGGAGCACTGCATTTCTTTAAAATGCAAACTTTCTTTAGTTTGTTGTAATTACTACAATTATGTTCTACAGAACTGCTGTATGACTATTAAAACACCTTCACAGTTTTGCAAAAATTTTGCAAATACAGTTTCGCAAAAATACGTAAGTACACCTAAACCTATCAATTTTAAAAATCTATTGTGTGATTTAATTTGTAGCCAATATGTATCTAATGTGTTCTTCAAATTTGTAGCCAAATGTCCTTAATATGTAGAAAAGATAGGGAGCTGGGGTACATAAAGAGAAAAATATACACTAGATGTACTCTAAATTCAAAGGCCAGACTAGAATACCAAATACTGTTTTTTCATGGTGAGTGTTCACAGTGCTTAAATGTCATCTAATTCCTGGTAGAAACTCAGTAAGGGAGGCAGCAACTTTGAAGTCTTTTGAAGGGCTGACATAATGGCCCTTGGAGGGAAACTGGATCAAGTCACTGAAAGGCAGATAATACCTCAGGTGGAACTTAAACAGTCTGAGTACAATCTGCAGAGAATTTCTAAAAAGCATTCAACTGGTAATGTTTTGATCACAAATGTCCAGAGTTTCCAGAGGTTTTGCAAAAATCAAACCCAGTATTTCCAGAGACACACAAAGACAATTTCACACTAGTGGGAATCAAAGAACATGTGATGAGAGGAAAAATCTGATGGTTTTATGAGTTGTACCTTTCTAGCATCAACCCTAACATTTTAATCTGATAGCTTTGTCTATGAAAACAGAAGGGAAGAGCTAAGCAACATTTCTTCATTTCAATGTTGTTGTTATAGACAGAAAGACTAAGCAATTCACAGAATTCTGCATCAAAAAAATATTCTGTTAAATCAGTTCCAAGAATATCTGGAACTGACTGATCCCAACCTGCATTTGCTTGACACATTTAATAATGAACAGCATATATTTAAAAAATATATTTAAAATATGTTTTTATAAAACTGGGTTTCAAATAAAAGATATTAATAACTTCTTTGATAAAACGCTAAAGGATATAATTTTGCTTTTACAAATAATTTAGGAAAATATATCCGTGGCAACTGAAGCACTTGCTTGAAGCAGATTTTTGGTTTTGCTTTCATCAGTTCTATGGAATTTTCTATTATACGACTTGCTGAAAGATGCATGATATGATCTGAATGACTGGTGATTGACATGTCCTAGGGAGCACAATTTTAACTGTTCCATATGAAACAGTGGTCTATCTACCAGGGACAGATATAGTCCAGCAATTTCTGAACCAGACAAGAGCCTGGGCTAGTATTATAAAGGTGAATTCTTAACTTACTGAACGGGGATTTTTTCTTTTAATATAAGGTTAGCAATGGTAGCAAAAAGCCTTACAAAGGTTCTCATAAATTTTGAAGTAATCTTGTGTTGCCACTTCCACCTCCCTACGTGTAATAAAAAAGGGGACATCTGAGAAAAAATAATAAATATAGTTTTTCTTCCAAAACTAACTAAAAAGTAAGGAAAAAAATATCTGCAAGGTATTGTTTAGGGAACAATACCGAACACTGAAAACCTGAAAGCTTGAGATTGGCCATCTAAACTAAGTGAAGGACAATGTTCTTCATGAAGTACCTGACAAGCTCATACACCAAGATAAGTGCTCTAAATTTTTCTTCTTTTTGTTCCAATTTTCCTGATCAGTCACATTTGTATTGCATTTTTCATCCCAGCAAATACCAACATACATCATAAAACAAGACCATATGCTACCAAAATAGCATACGAATATGTTTTGGAAACAAACATCTCTCTTCTGGAGTGAAAGATTGAAATCAAATTCACATTAGAGTTTTCCAGTTACAATTTTGTAAGCTAGAACATGGAAGATCTATACTCAGTGAACTGTTTACTCATGCCAGCAGATCCCCAGTTTGTGGTACTCCTATGCCAACAAAGCTCCCTGTCTTTGCCTCCATCCTGCAGGAGGGTGGCATCAATCTGCCAGCAGAAAACAGTTCCTTCTGTCAGCTTACAGTGATTCTGCATAATGGGGCTATTATTTGGAGACGACTACTGTAATGGAACTCAGACCTAAGCATGGAAAGTTCTAGTCCTGAAGTAATTGGTTTGATAAGTTGTGAGCTAGTGACATTTTGACAGGCACAAGTAAGGAGGGAATCAGAGTAAAAGCTGGAATTCAGCGTCTTATTGTAAAGTGTATTGTCTCTTTGCATTACAAAAATAGACTTCTTACAAATACATTATTCAACTGAACTTTTCGAAGAAAAATGCAGAGATTGACTGTATAGAGTATCACAATGTAATTATTAATCTTCAAACTGACATAATTATTAGAAGTAAAATGCAAATTTTTACATGAGAGTAAAAAACTACATATCAAGGGCTATGGCAAAATCTTCATCATTGACTGCCTTTAAAATCGAGACTGCACGTTTATCTAAAAGCTATGCTCCAGTTCCAACAGTTCAGGTTAGCACCCTAAGCACTAGGCTACCCTGCTCTTTTCACTCCTGGGCTTTGCATTTGTGGCTTCAAAATAATTCTGTTTTAATGGGAATAAAGGAATTTGACCCATATTCTTCAGCAGTTAAGACTATTTGATGGGACTTGGTGTCACTGCTTCCTCCTCTCAAGTAGTGGAGGAGATAAAATTATTCAAGAGATGGTCCTTGACTTCTCTCTTGGCTGCTGTGTTCTGTGAGGGACACTGATTATTGTCAGGTATGTTCTGACTCCTGTTAGAAACAATGAGATGGCAGCAAACATTTTGAAATAAGGCATCTTAACTAAGCCAAGTACATGCTTAGGCCATTGCAAACAAAGAGAATTATAAACAGTGAATAAAATAAATAAATAATTGTTAATTTTGCTAGGGGATTGGGTCTGCAATCACGCAAATTCCTAAAATGTGTTCTCTGCATACACATTGTGCTGGGTCTGGTTGGGATGGAGATAATTTTCTTCATAGCTGTATGATGCTGTGTTTTTGACTGGTTATAAGAAAGTGCAGATGGTATACCTGTGTTTTAGCTATTGCTGAACTGTGCTTGCACAGTGTCAAGGCCATCCCTGTTTCTCACTTTGCTGCCCCAGAGAGCAGGCTGGGGTCGGCAAGAGATTGACAGAGTCAAGATTTGGTCAGTGAGAACAGCTGACCCCAGCTGACAAAAGGGATACTCCCCACACCATAAAATATGCTCAGCAATAAAGCAGAGAGGGAGTAACCATTGCTAGGGCACTCTCTGGGCACTGTTTTGATGATGGTGAGGGATTGCTTTTAGCATCACGTTTCCTTTTCTTCTTCCCCCTCCCCTCCCTTTTGCTTACTAGAGGACCTTTATCTCAACTCATGAGTCTTTGGTCACTTTTATCCCAGTTGTCTCCCTCAGCCTACTTGTGAGTGACTGAATGGGGTCTGAGTTGACAGCTGGGGTCAGCCCACCACAGACACAGCAGTCAAACTTGTGTTATTAGTGTCACATCTACACCTAAGTTATAACAGAAACAGTCAGAGTGTGGCAAACATTTTGAAAACCGAATTTCTGAACTGTTAAATTGTATAATGTGAAGAATGCATTCATGCGAGTAGTATATATATGCTAAAATCATACTGATGTGATATTCACATTTTAAGATAGGAGAAAAAACAGTTGGAATTTTTGGAGACAAAGTTCAAAATTCGATAGGATTTGGTCACTTAAATCCTCTACAAGGACTTTTTAAAAAGACAGAAAAAGTATGGTTTACTCTAAAGACTCAAGCAGGTTAAGGACTATAGACTCACAGAACATTGTTAAATTAAAGAAATGTGCACGTGATGTCTGTCCAGGGCCCAATATATTGTTCAAAACAATTTTTGAATGGCCTTTCTTTTTTTTTTCTTTGCCAGGGTAGTTTTTATTATACAAGATTACTCAAAGTATCATGCAAACACAAGTGTTTGTGCTTACAGTACATAAATCACAGCATACATAATCAAGATTTGGCTTGAACTGCAAAAGAGCCATGTATAAATGTCACAGTTTCAAAAACATACATTCAGAATGACAAAAGTTAAAACCCATAAAAATTAGTAATGTGAAAACAAAGGATCAGTCCAATATCAAAACTTGCCATTTGTGTGACTATTCTAGGCAAGAGATATTGAACATTACTTTTTAACAAGAAATTTAATCTTTATATAAAATATGCATGTAGAGAGGATAAATCTTCAGATATGTAAATTTTTTTAGCATTGTTTACTTCAATATTCTGAAATATGACTTACATAATCATCAAATATATCTGCCTAATAAGCTATTTTGAAATGTCACTATGTTCTGTGGTAATATAGAAGTATGTAAAATAAAATCTTGACATGAACAAAATTCACTAATTTATATTTTCTAAAATACCTCAATAATACCTTCACAAGTTCCATCTCTTTTTATAACCATTAAAGTACATTTTGTGAATAAAGTTCCCAGATGTATACTCTATAATTTAGTCAAACAACATTGTTATATATAATACCCTTGGGTGATGATGAAAGCTTACTTTAAATGTGTTTATAGTCGTTTAAGACTAATCTGAGCAAGGAACAACTTAGTCCTTTTCAGTGTTCACCAGTATTGAACAAGTAACAATTATATATTTACTGTTATGATTAAAATTGGAAACATCGTAGTTTTACAGGTACTTGTTTTCTTCATTACAGTCTTTTTCTTCTTTTTTATTCTTTTCTTTTTCTTTTTTTCTCAATGAGCAGAAACATATGCCCAAGTAGTACATTCCAGAGAACATTTTCACATTGTAATTCCCGTTAACCATCTCTCCTGTCACAAACATTGCTGTGTATGAATGAAAGAAGAAAAAAGCAAAATTTTCTCTTTCTCTGGAAAACATACAGATGTCTCAAGGAGTAGAGGGAAGCACTTAGGAAACTGTGAAGTTAACCACATTGAAAACAAGAGTTGTAATGGCTTAGCTTCTTCTAAATGTTAGAGGAAAAAAAGAAGGAAAATAAAAATCTGATAAAATCTCAAAACACCAGTTGTTATAAATTCAACACCTATGAAACTGCTACCATTACATCCACTACTCTATCTCCACGTACTTTCTCTGGAAAGAAAAGAAACACATAGGATGACAACAATAATACCATCACAACCTTTTATAATCAATAGCCTTTGCATGGCCACTACAACTCCTTGTGTGGGTGCTCCTAAGTTCTCTGACATCTACTTTAAGGTTGGTAGAACTGAAGATTAAACAAAACAGTATACCTATTCACTGTATATTATACAGGTGCACTGAATCAGTACTTTGACCTCATAAATTTCTGTGAAAATCCACAAATAAAGCTGTGTGGATTTTAGTAAACTGGTTAATGCAGTAAATTACAATATTTTCTAGGTATAAACCATACCAACATAGGATGTCTCCCTAGGAGAACTAGGTTAAATTAGTGCTTTGTATGTGTTTTAGATACATTTTTATATTTTTGTTTTGTTTTGGGTTTTTGTTTGTTTGTGGTTTTTTTGTTTTTTTGGTTTTGTTATTTGCTTGTTTGGTTGGGGTTTTTTTGTGGGTTTGGGGTTTTTTATGTTGTTTGTTTAGTTTGGTTTTGTTGGTTTGTTTTCTTTCTTTGGTAGTTTGTTTCTTTTTATTTTTAGTTTATTGCACTCAGACGGAGACTATTAGACCCTGTGAAATAAGTCTGGAAATTTCATTGGGTCCCAAACTCAGGTGCTTTGGTACCCTGCTTTGGTAGCTTGGTTGTTGGGTAGGTTACTAGAGCCAAAAGCAACGAAGAACTGTAAGAATCTGAGGTAGCTCCTGAAATCTGCCGGAGTCATTTGTGTAAAAACCATCTGATGGCAGCCCTTTGTTTGTTTGCTTTTTGCTTGTACCAGCATGAATCAGAGGAAACCCCACTGAGTCTAACAAACCATTCCAAAGAAACTCTGGGCCTCTATGAACAAGATCAGGATGTGCAAGATCTAGGTTTTGAAAAATCTGTGCAAAAATAGGGCTCGCCGAAGCCTTGCCTCCATTTCTGAGCAAACTGCCCTCAGTTCAGGTATACCTCTGACTCCTTGTCAGTAGTGGGTCTCTCTTTGGGTTACAACATTTGACCTTATGCATAAAAATTGCTATGTTAGACCAGAAATGCAGCAAAGCATTATAATTTCCACTCTATTCCTGAATCCCCTAAGCAGCCGGTTATCCAGCAGCCTTATCCTGGCTAATTTTTAACTGATAGCCAGTGTTGACTCTGTGCACTAAGGCACACAACCTAGGCTTTTCACTCTGGCATTTTACTTCTTTCTTATCTGTGTGTATATTTTGTCCCTTTCTAAAATACTTGCACAAATATATCAAGACGAGGCATAGAAGATTAATTTCTTATATTGATTGTTCTGGGAAAAAATATCAGTTGAAAATATCTCGCTTTACATCTCTGCTGGAATTCACTAGTCCTTTATATATCAGGAGAGAGTAATTGCAACACTTTCTGTACAATTTATTTTTTTCTAAGAGATCTTACGGATTTCTTCTTCTTTACTTAAATGATACTTTTCATATTGGATTCACATACAAGTTTTCAGTGTTTTTAATAATTTATATTTTTGATGCCCAAAACTCTATTTATTTCTACTGTATTTGCATGCATGTTTTAAACAGATTTACACTAAAATTGTGTTCAGCAGAGTAACGCAGATGGAAATAGAGTGGCTTACATTGTTCTTCTAAAGTGAAAGAAGCACCTTGAAGTTTATCATGTTTGTCACTCTAGAGAGAACGTCTGTAGGCAAGAATCCATGGACAAGGTTGTACAGCACTGCATTAGGAAAGAATTTATACAGAATGAAATATTCGACCAAAAGTTGGAAATGAAAGATAAAAACATAAGAGAAGTTTCCTTTTCTTGCAGTTGTGTTTACTTTTATCTTAGTCTGTTACAGTATGCATAGGAAACAAACTCTTACTCTGAAAGTCTTAAGCCAATCAGTGTTTAACAGGCATTTGGACAATGTCCTTAATAATACGCTTTAACTTTTGGTCAGTCCTGGAGAGGTCAGTCAATTGGACTTGATGATTATCGTAGGTCCCTTCCAACTGAAGGAGTCTATACTATTCTACTTATCATTTCAAATTTGCAAAGAAAGTGAGCTTTGAGCAAAGTGAGAGGATAATTTACCATATGTATTGCACTGATGTTTTCAGTCTGGATTTTTTTTGTGAGTGTTTTTTTTTGTTTTGGTTTGATTTGTTTTTTTCCCAAGAACATGAAAGGATAAGGTCTTTTATAAAATTTAGCTTACTCTAGCCAGGTTTTATCATCTGAACCTATAATTAATGTTCTTCAAACACTGGGCGTTATCTGCTGTCTTAAAAGAAGTTTGCCTGTGAAGAAGCCACATGAATGAGACACATTTTAATTTAAACTGTCAAAGATGAAAAGGAAAAATATCTTATTATTCCTTTTACTCAGGTGACAAGGAACTTCAGCTTCAGAAACAGACCAAAAGTCCTGTGCTATTGTGATGCTAAATAAAGTGAATGATGAAGATTGATTCACTAGAAATATCCTGCCCCTTGTCACATACAGAAAGCTGAAGACCTTGTTTGTTATTTTTTTTAA
The DNA here is from genome assembly GCF_003031625.1 of Empidonax traillii. Classification (NCBI taxonomy): domain Eukaryota; kingdom Metazoa; phylum Chordata; class Aves; order Passeriformes; family Tyrannidae; genus Empidonax; species Empidonax traillii. The sequence goes on along the minus strand of NW_020955616.1, from coordinate 512,183 downwards.
TAACTGACTAGACATGATAACAGATGTTATCATAATTTCACAAAATGAAGAAACATTTGAATTCAAAAACAAGTCCTTGACATTCATTTAACTTAGCCAATATGAAGCAATAAATAGAATAAGGACACCCCTTCTGCAGGTTGTAAAACCTGGTTGTACTGAAATACTAAGGGTGGATTTCACCCTACTTAATTTCAGTCACCTCAGTTGGGCAGAGTTTCTTGGCCTGCCCTGCCTGGGGACTCAAGGGCAGTAGGTACCTCCAGGGAACAGGCTATCCATCCTGTTGGAAGTGTCTCTGCCAATGCAGGAACTAGTTTGGAAAGTAAAACTGATTTTTCTTTTCAATCCTCTACCATTTTCATGACTTCTTTAGTGAAGACAAAATGTAGCTGACACAAATGAATTGTGTATGGGCACTGTGTGATGTAAAAATGTCTCCAGCAATTGCAGGGGGCATTTGAGGCCTTTGTACCACCTCCCAGATGTGGACTTGATTTGTACCTATTACAGTATTTCTCTGCTTATATTTTGCTCATTTTAATTGTTGAATTATCCTGCAGTGTTTGTACCAGCTCCATAATTATCCATAATCAGAACTAACACTGTCTCAGTAGTTCCCAATAAATGAGAATTAAAAAGTAGAAGAAGACTGATTTATTTTTTTTTATTACTATAGATTAGGGGAAATGAATAAAAATACTTTTTCCACTGAAGTCTGCAAAAGTAATTTAAAAGGATAAGCCTCAGTGACTTTACTAGCTACTTTGCTACTCCTTCCTTTTCTTAGAAAGTACAAGTATCTAAAAAGAAAATAAAGTAAAAATCCAAACACCTCATAATAGATGCAATTATATTTCAATTAAGCCCTGGAGATTACACTGAAAAGAACATGTTGATTCCACTGCCCTTGGCTCCCAAAGAAACAGAATAATGAGAAGTAGTATTGGCATTTGCTGTACATAAAGGTAAGTGAAAAAGCCATTTTCATTCCAAAATAATAATTCTTGCTTTGGTTTATTTAAAGATTTCTTGATATTTCTATTTTCCCCACTATCATTGCTACTAGAACTAAGGCCCCATCTGAGCCTCTTTTTGTATTTGTTTTGAACTTCTTACTGAGGTCATCTCCCTTCTAAGCAGCATCACAACTCCCATTTGCGATGGGTGAAACTCTTGTCCCAAATTCCTTACCTTCACAGCAAGTAATGTCCCAGAGCAAGGTCTGCTTCACCACTCTGTGCTGACAGAAAAGAAGGTTAGTAACAACTTTCACAGATTGCTTGCTATTTAAATATTTGCTGGAGACAGGGATAACCTTGCTATAGAGTCAATTACTCATCAAACATTTCTTTTTACTTTCTGCATTGTGGAATATCATTGAAAAGGTCTTCACCAAACATTACATGTCAGAGAGTCCAGAACTGCATCGATTCAAAAAGACTGCTATTTCTAACCTAAAAAAAAAAAGCTTCTGTATGTTATTCTGAAGAAGACATTTTAGCTGCAGATTGTGTTGTGGAATACCCATCCTCAGAGCTGTTAAAAAATGCCCCAGCTCATTAAGCTGATATCCTCTGCTCTTGGCATCAGAAGTGTACTCACTTCAAGTAGCTTCATCAAAGCTTTATACAACCAGGTGATGGAGCTGCTGAATTCCTTTGTTCGAGCAGCCCTCAGTGATATGAAATGGAGGAGGGGAGCAGCTGACTCAATACATACTTTTGTTAGCAACAGAACACTAAATGAGGACTAAAGTGAGTACTCCTCAGTTCTTACGAAGTATTATTGTAGTGGTTTTCAGTAGCTTATTTTTTCTTTTCAAATATTTTCTCAGCCTCTTGCACTTGATGCTTGTGAGTAAGAGTAGCTCATAATGGCAGACAGTCCTGAAACTCGTCCTTCAAGGATATTTTCTGAAGCACTGAGAACACTGCAACCTCCCCCATAGCTTAGTTTTGGAGGGTTTTTCCAGGGCTCAAGATGATTCCTTCAGCAGGAAAATTAAACCCAGCCCCTTTCTTTCTAATGGACTTGGCAGAAGAATCCCAGCTAGAACTCTTAAATGGAAAAGCACAAGGCATGCAGTGTCCAAAGCAGACAGAAAGCTATAAAAGAGCACCAATGAAAACACACCAGAAACCTTAAAAAAAAGGTTAAAAAAAAACCAACAAAAAACCAACCAAACTCACATAAAGGTCAACTAGGAGATTTGCATTAAATATTAACTCCTTAGCCTCAATATCAAGCTTTTTCACATTGATTCTTAGAAATATCAAGCATTATTAGTTAGCAAAACTTGAACTTGTCATTCATATAAATAATGATAACGTTATGAATTCCCTGTGAAACTCTCTATTCTCTATGGAGCAAGAACATTTCCTCTTGTGCCAATACCCACAGCTACTGGGAGATTTCATCAGTCACCAAACCATACCTTTCAATCAGAATTCAACTCATTTTACTATTTCCTTGTCAAGTATGTTGTAAGTTCACCTTGGCTTTCTTGTGGGTTTTTTTGTTTCTGTTTGTTAGGGGTTTTTTTAATAACTATATAAAATACTTGTTCTAATATATATGCATGAAAATTATTTGGTTCCACAAGAAGAAATAATAACAGTAATAATCATTTCAATCAGTTGTACTGCCTGGCAAACACATGAAATTTTAAATACAAATCCCATTGATCTTATTTGCAGCTGAATTTAATGGATATAATTTGACTTACAGGAGAATCAGGAATAATTTCGTACTTTTCAGAGCCACTGTCACTGGCTTAAGGGAAGTCTGAATGCAATATTAAGCCTTCCTTTATCTGAGAGTATGGTGTAGTGTCCTAGATTCAGTAAGTTGTTTGTTATTAAAAAAGGATATTCCGCTCACACATTCGGCTTCTGAAAGTCTGCATCAGGCTTCTCCCTGCTGTTAGCATGTAATCAGTGTAAAACATTACTTTGCCATTTCCCACTGGGTAGTGTTTATTGCTTGTACTATCTAAAGAATTTCCAGGAGTGGCAGGCAGGAAGCTGCTGGTAGCTCCAGGGCTCCCACAATTCAGTCAGATGCCAAACAAAACCAGTTTGCAGGAACTTTTTCAATAGCGTCTCCTTTTATGGAATCTCAATGATCTGAATATCAATGAGGAATCTATTTTTATCCAGGCAACTTCTCTCAAATAACTGATCCCACTGAATAGTTTTACTTTGAATTTTAGCATTACAGAGGGCAAATTTCTAATAATCCTCCTTTTGGGGATTTTTTTTCTTTTTCCCTTGACTCATTACTCTGGTAATGTTTGCCAGGTGACAGGAAACCAGAATTCAGTCTGATTGATGCTGACTTACAGGAGGCTGAAATGACAGCTATAAGCCTTGCTGCATAAAAGTATCCTATTGACTTCAGTGAGCCATAACATATGAAAGCAGTGATGTACCTACAGTAGAACTCACACTCTGGGGTTAAATTCATGGAGTGCATTCACCCTACTTAATTAAAGGGCCAAGGAAAAACTTCAGCACTAAATCCCTGCCTGTCCCCAGTACTGGGGATTGCTCCATCACATAAAAGATAG
>NW_020955616.1:506066-507792 GCF_003031625.1 Empidonax traillii | reverse complement strand
GTATCCTATTGACTTCAGTGAGCCATAACATATGAAAGCAGTGATGTACCTACAGTAGAACTCACACTCTGGGGTTAAATTCATGGAGTGCATTCACCCTACTTAATTAAAGGGCCAAGGAAAAACTTCAGCACTAAATCCCTGCCTGTCCCCAGTACTGGGGATTGCTCCATCACATAAAAGATAGCATGGAATTAATGTATTTAAAGAAAGCAGTTGGTGAGATTTTGTTGTCTACAGTGCTACTTTGTACTACATTCAACTCTCCTCCTTTCAAGGGGTCTAGAAAATAATTTTCTGGAAAAGGACAAGGAAAGGAAGTTGAAAGAGTTAGAAGCAATGTCAGTAAATGGGATATGGAAAATTTTCATCAGACAGAAAATGGGGGAAATTCCCATTCTTGTCAATCCTTTTGACAAGCCAGGACCCCGTTCTCAAAAATGTCTTATGAATGACTGCCATCTAGGCTTTATGAAGATCTAACTTTCCTGCTGCTTCATGAAAAACAATGCCCTAGAAGGTCTTTACTATTCTACTATTCTATGGTAGAACCTGAAGCACTAAAGCTTTAGAGATCATTCCTGAATTAAGCTACAGAAGATAGATTGCACTCAAAAAGCATCCTTCCATTCTTTGACCTACAAAGTCAGAAGTGGTTGAAAAGTAGATTCTCCATTATAGTATAAAGTTTATTTTAAGTTATTTTACATATATTTCATACCGATAATGTGTCCTTTGATAAGCCTTGGGCTTTTTTATTAGAGATACATTTTGTCTATATTCTCAGAACAGTATTTAATATCAAAGTTTTACTTTGTACAATTGCAAAATACATTAAAGGAAAAGAGATACATTCTCTGCATGTTTTAGTCAATCCAAATTTAGGTGCACAGCTGAGATTCCCACACATGAATGTGGCTGTTCTCTGCTTTATTTATGGTCCAGAGAAAGTGACAAGCATGTAAGAGAGACTGAGCCCACCTAAGAATCAAGTTGCTTCCTTAAGCAGGCTACTGAATCTAAATGTTAAGCATCATGATGACAACCTTGACAATAGTGTGTGAGTTCAAGATAGTTACCTGGGTACCCAAGCCCTATGAATCATAATGAAATGTAGCTTGTTTCATTTTATTTAGGGAAGAGAGGAGATAGAATGCAATCAGTGTCACTTCAAATGTTCACATGAAAGATAGGCGTTATTACTCATTGAAACTGAATACTATGAATTCTCAATGTAATTGTTTATAACAAACAAAGAATCATATTCTTTCAGCTCTATAAAAGCTTTTTTATATTGTCACTATATCACTTCATAGCTCACTCTAGCTGAGTTAGGAACAAAAGAACATTAAATACTATGATTTTACGATCATAGCACACTTTTGCGAAAAACTGTGAGCTTCCATAAGTTTTAAACATTTACTCTTTACATACTGTTGAGGAATGTACAAGATATAAAAAATTTATACCTCCAAACAATTACTACATCTGAGCACTTTGATGGCAGAAAAATGTAAATATAGGGACCATAGCCAACTGAAGCAAGAAAACAAGACAAGTAAATTGCTATCAGAACTTCAACAATTTCAGTTAATAATCAGACTGTTATTAAAATGAGACTCTTATTAAAATACACTTTTCATTGACCTTTTTCCCCTTTTGTAGTTGAGTCTTATTCAATTTGTCATAAATAAATATTACAGTTTTTTACTAGCCATCAAGGCAC
>NW_020955616.1:466517-505218 GCF_003031625.1 Empidonax traillii | reverse complement strand
AAACAAGACAAGTAAATTGCTATCAGAACTTCAACAATTTCAGTTAATAATCAGACTGTTATTAAAATGAGACTCTTATTAAAATACACTTTTCATTGACCTTTTTCCCCTTTTGTAGTTGAGTCTTATTCAATTTGTCATAAATAAATATTACAGTTTTTTACTAGCCATCAAGGCACCAGGTAAGGAAGGATGTCCTTTCATAAAGAAATGCTTGCAGGTGGATTGTGTCATTTATATTCTTCTGAACCATAATATGTTCCTGGATTGACTGCAGCAAAAGTGCAATGAGATTAATGTCCAGTGGTTACAGAAATGCAAAATAATTTCCAAACTCCAGAAGAAGATGAGGAGACCAGGAAAAAATAAGAAGTATCTAAAAACAGTGTCACTTCATGTAGTTAGTTAGAAATCTCTGAAATGCCTCTGAATTACTTTCAAGCTGTGTCCAGCTACAATAACAACAAAACCAATCTCTTTATTAAGAAAGTTAGGGCAATTGATAGAGGCTGACAGATATTTTGATTTTATCAAAAGCTTATATAATTTCCCTAAGTAAAAAAAAATAAAATAAAAAAGCCTGAAGAAAGCTATCTCCAAATTTTCTTAACTGACCAGAGGATGCAAAGAGAGGATGAATCTGAAATTTTGCTTGGAAAGCTACTGTATAAGTGATCAAATATATAAGGTTAAACAACAATTCTGTACTAGAAACAAATGCAAAGTTAAGTCACAGCGATGGTCCGATTGACCACACAGACATTTTGGCAGTTCAGGGGCCTAATTTAGGAGTGTAGACTCTACATTCCTAATTTAGGAGTGGAGACAATTTATGGAGTCAGTGGAGACAACTTCAGAGGGTGAACCAGATATTCAGTCAGCTGACTAAGACAACTCTCTGTCTGACTGTACCTCTCTTTTAGCTACATAAGACACTCTCAGGCTCACCTACCTTCTAAGACTCTGTGGTTGTGGTGAGATCTCTGCTTGTCATAATTTTATTTGCAATGTCGCTTATTCCATGTCATTGTATGACATTCTTATCAACAGATGTCATTGCCTGTTAGCCAGGCAATGGTGCCTTGCTTATGTTGGAAGGACCGTATAATTCCCACTGAAGAGGATGATGTTCCAGACTAACCCTTTTTGGTTTGGGGCCAAAGGGATAATAATATATCCAAAAATGTAATAGATTCAGGGCATAAGGAGAGTGCTTCATATGATTTCATATCCTTTATCAGTTCCAAAACCTGTATCTCTGAAAAACACTCTGACACACACACTGTTTCTCTTACATCATTCCTGCAGACAACATTCTGGAAACAGCCTCTCTGCCACCCAAATCATTCCTCACTTACACAAAACCCCCAAGAATCCACATCATGCTCTGCCCTTTCTGAGTTTCCCTACAAATGCCCAAGCTGACAAGCCGGAAATAGAACATCAGTGAGAGGTATTTGTTAACCACAGGAATGTTAGCCCTTGAGCAAATGTGGGACAGTTAGGGTTTGGTTTTGTTTTTCAGATAGGACAGCCTTAAATTACATATCTTTCTAAACATCAAACCATCCTGTCTGTGAGTCCAACATTTTGTCAAACCACAGGCAATCTCGTTAGTCTTCATCCCTTCCCTATGCCATACCTTTCTGACCCTCTGTCATGCTGCCTTCTTGTTAAGAGTCAGCTACAGCTTCCTGTGGTCTTTGACCCTTGTGACATGCCCTACAACACATTTTTGTCATTTACCTTGGTGGGCAAAAAAGTTGGAAACCAGCCAGTACCTGGCTTACGACCATTCATTCAAAATTTTCCAGAGCTTGTCCCACAATCTCACTGAGCAGATACTGATTATGTTGTCAGGGTTATTTGTTCCAACATTAAACTGAATCCCTACAAGATTGCATTTTCCTCAGTTACAGTTTGCTGAAGTCTGTTTACATTGCATGTCTTTGGCAGTCCTGTATCATTTATTACCTTCAAAAATTCCATTCTGTTCTTTGATTTAATAAAACCCCTCAAGATAACCATATTTCTGTTTTGATTACTTATTGTAAGAAAAGGCCAAACCATTATAATTTTTTTCTTTCTGAGTTTAATAAAACTCAGTTTAGTCTGGTTTCTTGTGTTGAGGTTTTTTTATTTATTTATTTTAGCAAGTACATCTTTAAGTTAAAATGGCTAGAGAATGATAAAACAATCATTAAATGACATATTGTTTTTCAGTATACATCAATCTTTTCAGTACTCCCTTTTTTCAAAAGTGCTTTAAAAATAGAAATATCCTGTAAGAATAATTCTGCTACTCTTCTGTCAATTAAGTCCTGCATATAAATGTGCTAATGAAATTGTGGTAATAAAACAGGAATAGTAACTATTTTAAGTGTGATGCACACTGGGAAGTTATTATTAACACTTCAGATTAGATATATTTAGTTATCCTTGACTAAAAATGAGAAAAATGTGCTTTCTATTTTCATTGTTCATGTAAATATATTGCTTACACTAGTGAATAATCTCAGTAAAACCAGAAAAAATTGTTCCATAAGTATGTCATCCTACAACCAAATTTCTTGTGATTATAAAACCATTATTACATACTCCTCCTACAGTCCAAAAACACCTACAAGCAGATGAAAATGCAGCTTCTGCTGAATTGATTCCCACATATCCTCTGTCTGTGCCTGATGTTTATGAATGTCCATGGCTTCTAAAAAGGAATCCTCCATTTTTCTTCCTACTTTCATGCAATCCTTTCAGAGTGCTGATTCAATTGCATCATCCTTTGGCACGCATAGGTTGGGAAAGGGGTCAAGAAGAATGTGACCCAGCAGAACTGTAATTCAGTGCAGTTTTGAAAAACTGAGCATGAGCTACAGCTTCTGCTCTCTCTGTCAACTGCTCACCTGCATGGAACAGACCAGCTGTGGTACAAGCAATTTAGTGAAACAGAAGTTCCAGACCGTGGTGATTTTCAGAATGACTCATCTGAAGGACAGCTGGGCATGGCTCTACCCAACATTTGGTTCCTCTCTGACTCTTTAAAGGAAAAGAAAGGAAGAAAAGTGATGCAGGAAATACTGGTCCAGCCCTTGCACCTAAAGGGTGTGAAGGAGGCCTCTTAGAGATGGAAAGTGTCTTCTATGAATTTTTATAGAAAAATTCAGATATCCCTCCCACCTGCCTAAAATCATCATTAGGACAAGCTTCGCCCTATGACCAGCATAAATAGACAAACACAGAACTTGCCACTGTACTACACATCTTAGAATTATTGCTCCCATAAGAGTAACATGAAAATCCCTAGTTCTTCCATTTGCACTTCCTGCAGTGTAATCTATTGATCCAATGCACTGGATGTCCACATGTAAAACATACAGCTAAAATTAATCACCACTGTGCTCAAAAGGAACACACATAGATAACTGATCAAGGATCAAAAGACCCAGTTAACCAGGAGGAAAACATTTCTCACCATATGGGTTCTCTGGTACTAACCTGCCTGCTCTCATCATCAAGGAAGAAATCTCTCCTGTTTGCAAAGTGCCTCCAAAAGATGGTTTTGAGAATTAAAATTACTAAATATTAGAAATTATAGCTTTTGTAGAAACTCAATACATTTTTCTCATATTACATTTTCTCACATACCACCATTTTTGACAAGTGATAAATCAACATCTTCTTTTCCTCACACTGGGTACAACTACTTTATCACATCATTGTATAAAAGTTCATAATTTTGTTCAGAATATTTGTTCTAGGCTTGGGTTTAACTTTAAAGTTTTTTGTTTCCATGTCATATTTTAAAAAGGTCTGATATATCTGAAAGCCTATCTGTTTTTCCAGTTTTAAAAACATTTTCTCTCCCTACAAACTTTGACTCATTCATGCAGGAAATCATCTACCCAAAGTGGCAGTATTCCATGGTTTTGGAGCAAGCAACTCTTCCTTCTGCTTTGAACCTTTCTTTTTTTCACATGGACTTACAATTACACAGTGCTTGGCTGCTTCCATTTTTTAAAATATAAGATTGATAGTCGGTATTACAACCTGACCTGCTTCTGTACATGGCTGCATGTTTTCCCAAACCAACCTTTTTTCTCCATTTCAGTGAAAATTTCCATATATGCTAAACTATGTGCAGTGAGAAGACACTTTTACATCAGGCTCTTGGGAGAGCAGAGCAAGCAGCATTTCCCAAATATGTGCTCTGAAGTTCTGGTAAATTCAAAGCATCAAACAAGACACTGTGAAATGAGATGCAGAGTTCTTGTCCTGAGTGTTTGCTTGTTAATTAGAAATTTTTTTAGCGTCGATGAGTTTGCCTGTAGGCCAAACAGTCAAGTCCCATAGGTCAGTGTGATTGCTTTTATTTTCACTACCGCATTAGCAGTGCTGATATCAATGCTAATCAACCTGTGCTTTTGCAAATAAAATGCTATAAACCTCAGTAATTAACTATACACAGCATATGGATGTAGAATATTTTGAAAACAGGTTTAGTTGCAGTTACATATCAAAAGAGATCAGAGGAGAATTGACCTAAGGTTACACAAGTAGAAGACAGAACTTTAAAACACTTTACCAAAAGAGCATTTTTATAATTGTAAAGTCAGTGTGAGGTCTCCCCAGTTTAAGTATAGTTCTCCTTATCCTTCCACTCACCCTTGTTTCACCTGCATTCTTCCCTCAGCAAGTATGACACTCTTGCTTATGTTCCAGCTGCCTGGTCCAACTTTCATCCTTCTGACCAAGCTGAAGTGCTTATCCCTACAATCTTTATTATCCAACTTATTGAAGCCAAATTCTTATTTTTACAGTATTTGGGCCCTGTAATCTTTACAGTACTAGGGTGAGAGAACCTCAAAACCCTACTTTCATTCCTGATCCTTCTTCTGCCCATGCCAGTCTGTAGACAACATGAATCACAGCAGTACTAAGACAAAGGATACTGTATCTTTCATTCAGAATCATGATTTCAACTCTCAAGGTCTTTGCTGTAATACTCTGCAGCAAATACTTCGCTGTAGCAGACCTCCATTGTGGTTGGACCTTTTGTTTTTCAAATATTTATCTGCATAGCTCCCTGACATCTTTGATGCGCCTGGCAATCTCTAATTGTTCTTATTTTCCTCCTTTTTCAAGATAATAATAAACTCAGTTCTGTTAAAATATCAGACATTTTGGACACAGAGACTACTCTTCTGACAAATTTCAAGTTTCTTCTCCAAAAAGTGGTGGTTTTAGAGCAATAAAGATATCATCCAAATGTTGGGCTATCACAAACTATTTTTCTGTATGTTCATTTTCAGATGTAAATCACTGGGTGGCAACTGACACCAAGAAATTGAAAGAGTCTGTTAGCTGTCAGCTTGATGCATCTGGCTGTCTGTGTGGTTATAGTGGCATCACAGTGTCTTGGGGAACTACTGAATCACCCTACAACAGAAGGTTGTCTACTTCTCCGTGTACAAAGTAATAAAGTAGTATACGGAAGAAAATATTAGACAGCTGTACTCTTTAGGCCAATTTGTCTCACAGCTACACTACAGTAAATCAGAAATAATTCCACAAACCTCTGTAGAGCTATTCCAGAGTTATGTTTGCAGAACTAAGAGCATAATCTAGCTCTTTTAGTCTCATTTTATCATTTTATATAGACAGCTACTGAAATAGTGACTTTAGGCAGGCGTTTTTGAAAAAAAATAAAAAATATCTGTTGTAGAAGCACATTTTTTTTCACAGTGTTTTTAACACTAAAGCTAAAATACAATGGAATAGATATACTGGTCACTTTTGAACTCCTTGCTGGCTCTATATCATACATGTATGAACTTTCCACATGCATTTAATATACAACTTAGGCAACGGTCTCCCAGCTGATATCTATCCTGCGACTCTCTGCATTTTTTAGGAGTAGCAAGGCCTCTTTCTTTATTTTTCCTCTAGATCACCCACAGGAAGAATATTAAAAAAAAAAAAAGTGCAAATAAAAGGCACAACCCTTTCCATGTCTTGCCCACTCGGACATGAGCTCAGTTGTTCCGGCCTCTCCAGAGCACCAATGTACACAGGTTCTGGTCCAAAGATTGCGTAAGCTAGCCATATATCAGAAATCTGTCATTTGAGAAGTCTAACCTGTGCTCTAATATGACAAATCTCAGAAGAAAGAACAACTTCTAAATGTTACCTGAAATTATGTATTAATATTCAATAATATTAATATTAAATAATATTAATATTACTTTATCTAAACCTAAAAAAAAAAAAAGGCAAAAAAAAAAAAGAGCGTGTTTTCCAGTTCTGACTCATCGCACTGCAACTTTAACAAGTTAATTTTAGTGCATGTCTTTTTACCTCATATTCCACTAAGGCAGCAGTCCTAATAGCTATTACTGCCATAGGTGCACCAGAGTCATCGAGATTCTTTATTTCCAGGAAAAAAAATCCAGTTATTTTTCCATCAAGATTTGTCTGCCTTTTTTTTTTTTTTAATTTTAATAACGGTAGTAGGTGAAGATAACTTAGATTGCAGCGGGTAATTGCATGTCTGTGGGTGAGTGGGTGACTCTCTGAAACTGAACTTTTGAACTTACAAGCAAGCATGAGCCTGCCACCTGCTGGTGCCACAGCTGGTATGGGCCAACTGTAAATTTTGATAACATCAGGACTAATTAACTCTGGCAGTTCCTGATTCCTACAATTAATAATAACATGTAAGACAGAACCACCAATTAGGAGTCGATCATACTTTTCCTTCTGCACACTGACTATTTAGATGGAGAAATCTGGGGGCTGGAAAAGAAGGTGGCGAAGATCAGGACTGGAGAAAAAATCCCAGAAGCTGCAGAAGACCCTGGAAATCAGATCACTGCATGGAGACAAGTGCTGTGAAGTGACCAGATGCCTTGGCTGCTAGAGCGGAGACCTCTCACATCTGAGACTGGTACCTGTGAGAAGTGGCACAACATCACCTGGCTGGCCTTTCTGCTTGTCCTTCCCTGGGGAGGGACACTGAGAGCTGGGGAACACAGTGCTGGTGGGGAGGGAGAAAATGACTGTGTGAGGAAATCAAGCAGGGTAAAAGCTTTAATCTCAGGGGTTCTTAAATAAACCCCAATATCCAGATCCACCAGGAGTTGTTGTTTACTCCATCTCACCCATGACAGTTTAAGATATACAACTGCCTAATCAGACCACCACCAAACTGCATACCCATGCTGCACGCAAAACACAGTATATATGCTCCCAACAGAAGACCGTGTTACTTGTGCAATGATCAATGACTCATCAGCAGTGTAGTCTTCTAAATTTAGTCCTGTGTCCTATTGAGGAGTTACTCTGACAATTTACCATGGTGACGATACCCTTATGAGCTTATTATCACTATGCTCATCTTCTCCCTCATACTGCTGCTGGAAAATTGGCATAAATACACCAGTGTTTTGCTCTTGTTGTCAGCTGTTTTTCTTTAAAAATTCTAACTTCCAAATTGCCTAGAAAGAATGGAAGGAGAGAAACTGAACAAAGATCACTTAACCTTGTTAAACATGGCAGCAAATCGCATTTGTGTCTGAGTGCTGCAACAAAATAAAGATGCATCCCACTACCAACTCCTGTAAATCCACTGCTCAATTATTTTCAAACATGGTAAATCAAATTTAATGCCAATACGTCTATACATGAAAGAACTGTCTGGCTGAGAAAACAAGAACATTGTACAGAATTGTCAGTTGTATTTGTAGTGAGTTTTATTTATGATGAAGTCATCCTTGTTTGCTTGAGGTTTTTTAGATTTTTTTTTAAAAGGAACTGAAAACACAAGCTATTAATAAATATTTTCATGTAATTAGACTGTGGAAGTAGAAATTTCTGTAGAAATACTGGAAGCTCCTTTAAATGCTTAAAGAGGCATTTGAACAAAACTGGGCAAAACACCACAGAATAGTGCATAATGTCAGTCATGTTGGTAAATAACTGACAATGGCTGATGTTCTTTTTCAGACACTTATCATAAAAACCTGGGCTGCCATTAAACCAGAGTATGTTTTCTCATAAGGGAGGTACAAATATCCACTAATACTGGTAGTGATTATTGAATTTCCTTCTGCAAGTATGACATGATGCAGCCAGCTCAGGCAATGCTAAAAAAAGCAAAGGTGAGTGAGGTCAGAAGACTGAACTGATGTCAAATACCATTTCCGCACCTCATCTACTTTCTGAACAAAATGTTACTGCTTTTCTTTAAATTGGTAGCTACTCGCTGGCTGTTACCATTTCTCTATCAGCTCCTGGGCAGGGATGTATTTTAGCTCTGACAGGATAGTCTGGGTGTCCTCAGAAAAGAGGACTTGATGTCAGCAAACATTTTACCAAGATGTTTTCAGCTCTGTCTGAATCCAGTCGTGAAACATCTGCTATTGTATAGATTCTAAAGACACTTTCTGCTTCAGTTCTACCCCTCTCTTTTTAACTTCTCTTTTCTGGTTTCAGGATTAGTTCTTCGTTCATGACAGAATCGGGCACTAATATATTTGCCCATCTGCCCTGTTGCTTGAAAATCTGTCTCCAACAACATCCTTCCTATTGATAGCAGGTTTTCTTTGTCATGACTTCTTGGCTAACACTCTGTTACGCTTATTTTTTTAAAAGAGGTATTTCAAACATTCTAGACATTTTGTGATTTAGCTAAATAAAATAAGTCTGCACAGCTTAAGGATTCAGGCTGTACCACTGGCTTCATCTTTTTCTCTTCCTCATAAATCAGCTTATTTCTTTCTAAGTACTCTCAAAAGCTTATTTAAACATGCCAAAGTACTCGCTGTTTATAAAATACATCTCTCCAGATAGCTATATGGACAGAGAAAAAGATAAAAGCAGTGCTGTTCACAGGTGCAAAGTGTGAAATTGTGGATGCCAGTATTATACAATCCCAGTGCAAGACCCTTTCTTATAGAAGACAAAAGTATTTCAGCTAAAAGCAATACTATAAAAGAGACAAAAATCCATAGGCGGGCCAGTTCTTTGAAATCCAGAGGATTGGATTCAAAGTCACTAGAATCTTTAGGGCTTTTTCCCTTATCAGAAAAATCTTCTAGTGACAACCTTAATAGCAAGAAATTAAACCAATCGTAGTGTGATGAAGCAAGTCAGGAAATGTGATGAAGCATAGACACATCATGGAATATACAAAGTAGCTGGAATATTTCAGGCTTTCTGGGGAATTGAGACGAGAGAGAAGGCATTAACTATGTCAGATAACATTCAAGGGTTGAATTTCTCTGTAGAGGTCTGAGAAGGTTGGGAAGGGAAGACAGATACCAGCAGCAGGATGGTTTCATCAAACTGATCACTTAGAGCATGTACTCTGTTGGAAAAGAGAGATGAATCCTGACACAAGACCAGCAAGACCCAGGGAGCACGAGAGCCATGAGGAATAGTACTACACTTAATTATTTCCTAGGATTTTGTATAGTCTAGAACTGCTGTTTCCTTTTTTACTATCTGCAAACAGCTTTTCTGTATTCAATTCCTAAAATTCAATTCTCGGCAGACTGCCAATTTATTAGATTTCTGACATGTATTGTTGTTAAAATGTATAAATTATTTGGGACCTGCTAACCTGCCACTCATGCTAGGGTCAGTTTCCATTTTGTGTGACAACAGTTGCAATTATTTTGGAACTTTTCTCTTTTTTTCCTTCTGGCAAGTTTCCAATCACCAGTGAGTTGGTGAGCAGAAAATTATAGATTTTCTTCTGTAAAGAATTCTAAGCAGAAGGATGCAGAGAATAGCTGTAGGATGTCTATGTTGACTTATGACAACAAGAATGTCTCAGCTGGAAAAAAATCCAGGATAAAGTAATAGAAAAAAATACATTGACAAGCAATGTCATGACGTTTCTGAGGGGTTTGGGCTTTTAGTTAATGAGGCTAGAGCTATTCAAAATTACCTCCTGTAGTTTTGTTTTTTACTGGTTTCTTTGTCCTGGTAGGCCATCCAGCTAATCACCTCATAAGTTTTTTGTTGCTGTTGCTTTTTGGTTTTGGAGAGAGGCTTAAATCTCATTATATTTTCTTTCTCAAAAGCAGAGACTCATGTAGAGACTACATCTATCCCTCAGTGGCTTAGTCTTTCAAGGGGAACAGTTATTAAGTGCACTGTGATGCAGATAGCCTTCTCTATAATCACATAAAAATCCAAAATATAGGGGTTTACCCGGTGCCCATTATCCCATGGCTGAGACAGGTGATTACTCATGCAAGGTAGAAGCTTTGAGGTAAGACAGTTGCCATGTGTGACGTGAGATGTCAGCATCTAGAAGGGAAAATCCAATTCAAGGTGTTTGGCCAGGAATTTGTTATAAACTCCTTGGCTGGGAATTTATTTGCTAGTTTATGCTGCCTTTTACAAATCCCCAGTGTAACTCATTTCAGCAAACCTCAGGAACAAATGCATAAACAGGGGTAGACTGTTGGTAAACATAGTTTATTTTCCATAAGTAGACTGAAGACAAAACCCCAGGAGAGTGAGGCTGTACAGGTGGAGCAGTCATTGAGTACATCTAAGTGCATAACTGACTGCAGGAAAGAAAAAACATCCATTTAAAATGGTGGTGCTGATCACCTGCATTTAGAAGGAGCATCAGCACCTGATTTCCCATGGCAATCCTGGGAGCATCTCAGTGATACACCAAACTTCTGAACCTGCTCCAAAAAAGACTGAAAATTGAATCTGGTATCTCACGGCTAATGAGAGCTAATGAGAGCACCATTGCACGGTGCCTCTCAGGCCAAAAAAAAAAAGCAAAATATTAACCTGGAAATTAACTTGGAAACTTTGACCAGTATTTTTTTCCTCTGGTAAGAGAGCTTTGTTTGCCCACAGAGGACCACCAATGAGCAGCTACCATAGCAGATATCCCTTCTGATGTCCCTGTCATTAACTGCCTCCTTTCATGCTCAGGTCTTTTGCTTCCTGTCTCCCCATTCCTAAGTTGCATGGGAGATTCATCAAGTAAACAAGCATTATAGTTAAAATGCCAAGAACTGGAAAAACATTAAAAAAAAAAATGTGTAAGTGTAGGAACTAGCATGCACATTGCTCATCAGAGAATTAATTCATTTCTTTAGGCAGCACAGAGTCGATATTCTTCAGGCTTCTCTTTATAGAACACTGAGTAACACTGTGCCAGGTGTGTCCTCATTACCCTTTAATACCACACCCCGTTACCAGCAGTTGTGAATAGGTGTGGAGGATACGGACTCTCATTTTGTTACTTCAGAAGCACATATAGAAAAATCTTACGCCCAGGTCCCCCAGCAAATATTTGTACCACATGAAATGCCAGCAAGGTTTAAAACAGTAGGAGTAAGTGAATGCTTCTGCCAAAATAGTCTGCAGTGAAATAGCTGGTGATGCTGGAAGTTAAATTGCCAGCGTTAGGCATATAGTTTCAGGTTATTTGTAGATTTTTCACAGTGGTGCCATTGATCTTGAGTTTGGGGCACCACTAAATCACAAAAAATCAATGTGACAATCTGTGCAAAATGAGGTTGGTTTGAATAAACAGCTCTGTGTTAGTATAAATGCATCCACATTGCATATTTGGATTAAATGAGCACCATTTTTCAGAAACTATATGAAATGAAAACACTAATATAGAAAATTTTTCAGTGTGAAGTTCAAAACTGTGGATGGCAGAAGCTTTATGCTGACACACTGTGCTGTGGTGAGTTGTAAAGGCTATGTGTCAAAGCAGTAACGTTTACAGGGCTTTGCTGCATATGGACTCTCAGCCCCAGTACAGGTTGCCTTCTGGCTTTTGCCAGCCATGTGGGTGGGGCGTAGGATGCTGCAGGAGAGGACAATTTCCACCTGCAGGATTCCTAGCAGGGCACTTGCTTAGGGGACAGATTGTGCAAACAGAATAACAAAGAAAAATTCTGTCAATCCTACAGAGAAAATTAGTGCCTGTCATTTGTTCTGGGCTTTCCTCCATGATGCACAGCAAGACCAGCCACCCAAGCTTCAGCAGAAGTTCAGCAGGGGCCACTGAGACAGGGATGGTCCCTGCAGGAAGACTGTGACTTTCGCCCTGCTAAGTGCTCTCAGCCCTATCTGTCCCAGCTCTCGGAGCTCCTGCCTAATGTGTCCATAGGGTGGAAGTGGCACAGAGATCACATCAGCATACTGAAGGCAGAGGTGGGCCTCTGGAGTTGGTATCTCCGGCTCTTAAGGTTGTGGAAGGTGCTGTAGCTGACATTTGTACATTGAGGCTGCTGTTAAGAACTGTTTCCAGCTTAAATTTAGGGTGGGTTTGCCCCACAAACAGGCACAGACACCCACATATACACACAGAGAGTGTTCTCAGCCCTTAACCCACATCCAGCCCCTTGGTACCACCCTGAGAGTCTGCAAACCATGAGAACTTTAGGAGAGAAATGAGTTCTCAGCCCCAGCTGTCAAGCTGAGAGACAGCAACATGAAGGCTGAGGAAAACAGTGAGATATTAGAATCACAAACAGGTGAGATGTTTGACCTTTCTGTAGTTACCTAATACTACTGCAAGCAGATATCACTTTTCTGCATAGCAGGAATTTATCCTTCCCTTTTCTCACAATACCAGTCCATCATTCCTTCTTCCTGATTTAGTTTCAGTATTAGACCTGGTGAAAAACAAGACACTCTGTTTTAAGTTGCCAATTGCAAATGAATCTGCAAGTGCAGAATAGAAACACAAAATGTGAGGGTAGGAGAGGAAAGAAGGAAAAAAGAACCCTAAAGAAGTAGTGTACAAAGAAAGTTTAGGTGGTGAATGACAACAGGCAAAACCAAAATAAAACAACCATAATGGCACAGAAAATAAAAAGCAATAATTTAATTTAGGAAACTTTTCAGTGGATCAGACTCCCATTTATAAATATTGCTGGCCAGAGCTCTGTGAGTCGAGAGCCAGAATTAAGTTATACCCCTACAGTAGGACATCTGACGGCAGCATGGAGACAGACTCACACCAGCTATACACGTTCACTGCATTGCCACAGTCTTTCGAGCATCATCACTAGCTGCCCAGACTACCAGAGACCCTGAGTGATTACAGGGAGACTGGCACCCCACCTAATCCATGACACAGTAGCCAAGATACTGAAACTAATCAGGGTCTCTCAACACAAAACTCTGACAGCTTATCTACAGAGCTGTATTGCCTTCATGCACTTAGTGTGTTCAGGGTTGCTTACATTCATAATGTAAGCAAGAACCATTGTGTCACATGGAATAAAATTTTCCCTACATTCAAGTGCAGTTTATTCCCACTGAAAGGAACAAAAGCCAGACCTCACAGATTTTTCCATTGAAAAAAAGCTTTTTATGAAAAATCATTTGAACTGAAAGAATTTTCCTCTGGACAAAAATTGTCTAAATGGCTAACTTGCTGTCACTTTGTTTATCTAAGAGAATTGACATTGGTCCAGGAAGCCAAATAAGTACTTGGGAACAGAGTACAAAAATATCTCAGGGGAGCATTGGCTGAGTTTAACTGCTGATGTAAAAGCACGCAAGACCGTTGAGCCCAGCTGAGTTGTAGTTCCTTATGAGAGCTGTAAATTTAGACTAGTATCTTCACTGAGTGAAGCTGGTTCAACACATCCTGCAACTTGTCCCTTATTTAATATAAGTGCAACAGTTTTAATTCATCCCAGAAGACATCAAATAGTGGAACCAGCACTTTTGCTACTCTCTGATATGAAATGCACTAACAGCTTCATTCGAGGAAGAGTATCAGCATGGTATTATTCTTCTAGAAGGTGGTTTCCTTATGTTCCAGCCTCTGGAAACTGCTCAGAAATACACTATATAAGCCTACATTCCAGGTGCTTTGCTTACAGCCTGTTGCCTCTCACTTGGGAGGTGTTTTAAAGTCCTCTTCTGTTCAGTGGGAGGGCTTTTTGTACAATGATGCACATACTTCACCAGTCCTTTTAGCAAAATCTGTGTCTCTTGGTGAATCGTGACTTAGTGCAAGGCAGCCTATTACTTGCAATTTTCCTATTGGCTGACAAATTTGACTGGATAGGAATGTGTTGGGAATGGCTTCTGAACCTATGCGCACCAGCACTGTAAAGAAATAATTTGATTGTTTCATCAGATCTTTAGATTTCAGAAAGGTTTTAATAAATATTTGTAGTCAAGGTGCGTTTGAGGCACTTGTCCAAAAAGATGAAGTCATCTTGGCCCAGCAGATGTAAATATGCCTGATTCAAAATTAGCTAAATGTAAAAGAAACTCTCTGAAGGAAGATGCTGTTTATCATTTCTGCCATCCTACCTGTGTCTGAGACAGCCACTGAGAGAATGGCAAGTGACATTTTCTCCTCAATCATGTCTTAAATTCTTCTCAAATGCAGTAAAGTTCTGCATTTTTCAAGCCTTTCATTTCTTCCATGCATTACTTCATTCCACATCTAGCCAGTGCTAGCAGCCAAATGCAGATATTCGAAGACTTCGTTTTGGGAAGCAAGTGTCATTACCAACAAAGAGAATACTCTTCTTGGAGTTCTTAATGTCTAAACAGGTGTACAGAGACATAGCCTGAGAAAAAGCCCCTTTCTGCCTTACATAAGCCCTTGCTTTGGACCACACGTAAATTATTCCCAGCTTTCCCAGCAGAAAAGGACCTGGGAGTGCTGATCAACAGCTGCTGAACGTGAGCCATCAGTGTACCCGGGTGGCCAAGAAGGCCAATGGTACCCTGGCTTGTGTCAGAAATAGTGTGGCCAGGAGGACCAGGGCAGTGATCGTCCCCCTGCTCTTGGCACTGGTGAGTCTGCACCTTGAAGAGTGTGTCCAGTCCGGGGATCCTGAATACAGACTTTGAGGTGCTGGAGCATGTCCAGAGAAGGCCAGCGGAACTGATGAAAGGTCTAGATAGTAAATCCTGTGAGAAGTGGCTGAGGGAGCTATTTAGCCTGGAGAAGAGGAGGCTTGGGTTGACCTTATTGCTCTCCACAACTACTTGAAAGGAGGTTGTAGCAAGGTGGGAGTTGGCCTCTTCTTCCAGGCAACCAGCAACAGGACAAGAGAAAATGGTCTTAAACTGTGTCAGGGGAGGCTCAAGTTGGACATCAGGAAGAATTTCTTCAGTGAAAGGGTTGTCAGGCACTGGAATGGACTGCCCAGGGAGATGGTGGAGTCACCATCCCCAGAGGTATTCAAGAAACGACTGGACATGGCACTCAGTGCTATGGTTTAGTTGGCATGGTGGTGTTCAGTCAAACGTTGGACTCTGATCTTGGAGGTCTTCTCCAACATCAATGATTCTATGATTCTGTGATTCAAGTGTAATAACAGAAAGCACTGGGGCAGTGATAAATTCCTACACTATCACAGGATTGTATGATGGAGTTCCACTTCTGTGAAACCCCTTTGCAAAAACATGAGATTTAGATGAACAGTAGCCAAAGACACCAAGTCACACAAACAGGTTTCTATTTTCAGGTAATAATCTAACTAGAAATGAATACTTCAGTACAAAATAGACCTCTCTCCAGTTTCCACATTATCGGTAAAGCCTCTGGCTCAAGGGAGTGTCCTTTATTTTTAATTAAGGCCTGGACTGTGCCCCACCACTTTAGGTCTACTGGGTTGCAGTGCTGTTCTCCACTGACTTCCCTGCCCTGCAACTCAGCAGGTTCTTTTTCAGCTGCCATCATTGTTCAGCCTCCAGTCTGATCTCACAGCCATACACATCCAGACCTGGCCTTGTAAAGGAAGTTTCAGGGGATCTGGCTTCTTACACAACGGGATTTGAAATGGAGGTACTTTACCAACAGAGAATAATAGGAAGCTAGTGATCATCAATACATTTTGATTTCAGAGTGGTTTAGTGGTGTTAACTCAAAACTTCTTGAGGCCTGTTTCTTTTCGATAATTCCTCTTGCAAGTGACTGTTGCTGCAACACACATAAATTTTAAAAAGCAGGTGAGCTCATATTGGGCCCAGTTCAATCTTCAGAAACCAGATGGGTCCCACTCTTAATGCAGCTGCCAAGAGCTTGCACTGGCAGGGTGTGTTCTGGCTTCCCAGCAAGACTATCACAACAGAGCTGGGCTCTTAGGATGCTGTAACCTCACCAGTGCAGATGCTGGCTTGGTTTGCCTTCGTTTGCTACTGGGAGGCAGCTAAAATATGACATTTATTGGTCCAGAAGTGGTATCACAGTGAAACAGCTATACCACTTTTGAAACCCGTGCCTCTCTTTCTTCATTATCCTTGCACAAGGTTGTTGGAGAGGGATGGCTTTCGCTGTTATTAGGTTTTAGTTTTATAAGAAAGAAGTCTACTGTGCTTTGGTCCTTGATTGGCCTGCAAGAGAACATGTATTTTACAAGACTTCACGGAGGAACTTGATAGCATTTCCTGAGGCGGGGATTATTGAACAGAGCTTGTAATGGAGGTGATGTAAGTGATGTAAGTGAAAGGACTAAGAAGCACATGCAGATTTTGTACGTGCTTTAGAGAGTTCAGTCATTGTCAGACATTGGAGATACAGTGATAGGACAGTGTTCAGGGTGCATGAAACATTTAGCATGGGGTGTCCTTGTATCTCAGTTTTAAGTTGACTTTATTGGCATCCATCTCCAGTTGTAACAAGATTCGGAAAAGAGACCTTAGATTAATTAGTCAGAGAAATTTTCCACTGCATTCTCTGTTCTTTCTGCTTTGGCCATGAAATACTTCTTCCATATTCAGCACAATAATGTCTTTCTATTAGATACATTCTTCTTCCCCCCCTCCACCAAAAAGCAATATTCACATATCAAAACCAAACAGTGTAATTGGTTTATGAACAGCAATTTCTAGAGATGGGATTTAGTGATATAAGAGGAGCCCATTCAATTTGGTTTTTTAAGGTTTTCATAAATTTCAGCTGCCATAAGTCTGCTCTGCTGTCAGAAAGACTACTTTGATCTTTATTGACAAAGAATTTACACTGGTATTTTTATATAAAACCTGTTCCAGGAATATTTGGAAACATTTTTTTTTTTTTATACAGCTGGTATGTGAAAGAATTTTCAGGAACAAAGACTTTCTTGCAGCATTATCTGTAAAAGAGGTGAAAAGAAGTCTCTATTCAACAAAGACCAGGAAGTCAGCTTTATTTTCCTCTTATACCAACATATATTGACAGTGATTCAACTGAAACTAACACAGTACAACCTCCATAAAACACATGCAGAAGGGAGAAAGATGGGACCCACAGTTCAAGCTTGAATGAAATCCCAGCAAAGGCACATTTTAGAGGAGTGGTAAAAGGTGTCTTGGCATCATCATGTAAGGCTGAACCATATAGATTATTAGGTTCCTATGGAGTTTTTTAATATAGTGTTGTTATATCACCTCTGTTTACTATTTTACTCTACCGTTTATCCTCTTAGATTCTCCCACAGATGAAGGGAGCACTCAGCTGTTGCCAAGGGGTGCTCTTTCCACCTGCAGAGGCAATGAAGAGCAAGGTCTGCTCTACATGGAGGGAGGGGTAGACAGGAGGAGAGGATGCACACCACTGTCAGGGCTTCTTTTAGCCTAGGTCTTCGTCATGAATGGAGGAAAGCCAAGGTTTGAATGGAGGAAAGCCAAAGTTTGGCAAGCAAGGGTTGGTCTTTGGGCTTTTGTAGTAGAAGAGGAGATCTCAGAAAGACTTGTAGAACAGGAGCTTTGGATAGGAAAGAGAAGTAAGCAGACTCCAGAAGGGTAACTTGAGCAAATTTCCATAAAAGAAGACTAAGTGCAGGAGAGGCTGTGGTTAATCTCTTATCCTGAATTTATCTGCTCTGATAACAACTCATTTGTTCCATGCTGCTGTGTGTCATTTTGAACACAAGCCAATGCTAAAATTGTATGATAGAAGCAATTTCAGTGGGGGATCACTATCATCAGTTCTGCAGCATCACTGGAAGAAAAAGTTGAAGGGAGTTTTAAAGACCAAAAAAAAAAAAATGCATATTTCACAGCTGTTAGGAAGGTAATTTCCATACCGTCATCTGGGACAGCATGTCTACAATGTCTTACTTGAATCACCTGATATAAAACACCAGTCATTTAACCCCTCCTTCTGAGGGAGGAAAAGGAATTTTGTTCTTCATGCCACTGTTAGCTGATGTAGGTTTAACAAATTCAATCCGAGAGGGACTCTATAATGGGTTTTTAAACAAACATAGTGAAATATATCTTAACCTCAGTGATCCTGTATGCTATGTTTATTAAGCATGATAAGAGGTTACATGATTGCAGTCAAGGACTTCCTCATTCCACTAGAATTATTTGCATTAAATTTGTGGTTTATTAAAAGACATTCTTCAGCAAAAATATAAAATCTCATTATTTAAAGTTTGAATTTTGCTAAAATTTTTTTACTTTTTAAAACTAGCAAAGAATCTTCATTTAAGCCTCTTACAGAGTTCAATTTTTTAAGTTTTACTCAGCTGTGTATATGGGAGCAGAGGTGGTAATGAATAAAAGGTGTGGGGTAATGTTGGGATGGGATGGTGAGCAGAAGTCACATGAGTAGTAAAATAAGAAGAAAACTTATAATGCCTAGCAACCTAAGGGGAAAAAATGTGCATGGCAACGGAAAGGAAGGGCTTAGCTGCAAAGAGATCACTTGCCAGGAAAGAGAGACAAAGAGAAAGAAAATTCATAATATAATAAGCCTCACAAGTGGGGGATGGGAAGGAGCAAGGATGAATAGTTCAGAAACTCTGAAAAGCAAGCTAGGGCTTGACTTGCAAAAAATTGGCAAAGAGCTTTATAGCTTTACACAGCTGTCAGTAAGCATTTGCATTGGTTTTTTATGGTGATGAACCGAAACAGGAGATGTAACAAATGTGTGGTAAACCTTGCCATTATACTTGGACCTTCAAAAAGAAAATTGAACTCAAATAATTCTGTTTCAAAAACATTACCTAAGCTAGAAGAAAATATGCATTTATGTTCCTCCTAGAACAGGATCTTGTCCTGCCAAGGACTCCAGGCTTCTGGTAGTGTAGAGAAAATTCAGCTCGTAAACAGCAGGAATGCACTATCAAAAAGTGAAGATTTAGATTAGTTCATAGCAGAGGAGCATGGGCAAGTTCATTCTGCCAACTAGGTGCCCCTACAGGGGCAGCTAAACTGGGGGTTTCACTTGTTGGCAGCATTATGTTGTTGGAAAGAAATCAAAATGCTGACCATCACAGCACAAGAGGGACATTTGCCCTCAGTTCCATTTATACCAATGGGATTGAAAACCTCTTTGAAAAGAGAGAGTTCTCTGGTAGCGTCACTGATGGGAATAGTCACATGCAGATGAATTTTCAGCCATGCTCATCTTGGCACTAAATGCCATGTAATCTTAAACCTTTTCAAAATTCTACTCATTGCAGCAAAGGTAACAGAGGTTAGCGCAAAAGAATTGAAAACAAAACATCACAGAATGAAAAAGTAATTTATACTGCTCTGGGACTTCAGACACTGAGAAGCTTTAATCATAATCATATGGCTGTTGCACCGTGGGACCATGGAGATTGTTTCAGAGGCCTAATTATATGCATGTGGAGATTCTCTATTATTTGGGATAACTGCTACATTGATGACATACCATGTGGTCAAACATAATGTGTTATTTGGACACTCCTTTTTTAAAAAAATTTAGATGTGGCAACAGCTTTTTAAAGTAGAAAATAATCTTGAAATATTACTCAGAAACCAGTTATTTCTTCATTTCCCCTGGAAAGTTGAAACTTCAATATCCTGAACATTTTGAATGACACTTCCAAATGCAGGAATGAGGAAGATGTTACATCTGGGGCATAAGTAAGAGATTAGTAGTTTATATTAGCTCCAAATTAGTTAGCAATATATAAAATTGAAACTCCACTCCCCTCTAGCTGCTGGAAGGGAAAAGGAGCTTGCTGCTTTTTTCCCAGTTCCAGAAGACTTTTTTAGTTAAAAAAAAAAAAAAAAAAAGCTTTCATTTTTTATAGTCTGCCCCAACTTTGAGGTTATCTTAATTTACAGCTTCACTACTATCTTCAGTTCATAAGCAACTCATCTGACCTATACAGCAGGTCCCTCCTTTGCCACTATTTTATACGGCACTAGATGGCTAACACAGTGTCTCGCAGTCACTGTTTCTTGTCTGGTTTATTGTAGCTGGGTCTCTGCTCACTATGTATTATCTTAACTGTTTGGACACACCAACTATTTGCTGAAACATGGTGCCATAGCAGGAAGCAGAGACTTGATTTCCTGACCGATTTCTGATGATTTCTGCAGTGCTGTGCATAGGTAATCCCTGCTGTTTGGTGGCTCTTTTTATTTTTGACTCCTTTTATATGGCTTTGTGGAAGCCTTGAGAAGAAACGATACATTGAGAAAAACAATGCTAGTAATTTAAATGTAATGGCCTTTGCTGGTTTCCTTATTTCAGACTCAAAGGAAGTATGTAATTAGGGTCATGGTTTTCATTTAGTGTATTATTTTAATGCAAAAAGATGGGTTCATTTATTTCTATATGAAAGCACTTTCATTTCACAGGTGTGGGAAATTATTCCTCTGGATTCCAAGTAAATACCTTTCATTTTTGGTTCTTAAGAAAAATACTGCTAATACTTCAACATTTCTGGCATTGACAACAACACAGCACAGGTTCTTTCATAAATTCTACTACAGCATATTGGACCATCATGTAAGAATTACACACCCTTACGAGCCTTTCAGTTTCCATATACCTTCTGTTTCCTGGCTTTAGTATCTCTAGGATAGCTCATGTTCTGGAGAATGTAAAAACAAACCTGTATGATCTTTCTAATAGGTGGTCTGGGATTTCCAAAGGTGTAAAATATTCTTTGCTGTTCTGGATTACTGTAGTCTTTACATATCCCATAAGGTTCACTGGATGTTCCCTCCACAACAGCATGCTTATTTCCTAATTCAACAAAGGCTTTTCAATATCCTAGATATAAATTGTCTGTGTTTACTGCCTAGTCATTACCCTCCATTACCCTGGTCAATACTCCCCAGAGGATTTACCCCCAGCTAGTGACAGTAACACATCCCTATGACATTGCCTCCTTATGGATCAGGTAGTTTGAATGCATAAATAATTTTCTTTTCCTATCATTTACTCAAGGTGATGCTGCTCAACCTATAGCTTTTTGCTGTAAGTGTGAAAAATTCCAGTATGATGTTATTATCTCTCCTGAGCCACTTCAGCTGCACCAAGAAAATACACCCTCTTCCATTTATCTGTCATAGGGAGTACCTTTCCTGCATAACATTTGGTCAATAGCTTTTACATGATGCTTTCCAGTGGTTTGTGATGGGTTTGTATCCTTGCAAACAGCTAAGATTGAAAGACTGTTCCACACTGGAAATCCAGCTACAACCAACTCTTTTTTGTTATCCAAACTTATTCTTCTCCATGCCTTCATGACCCTAATGACAAAGCTGGTTTTGTCAGCTCTAGGGTCTCCTTCAGATGCATTATTCTCTTGCTCCAGCTGCTTCACAGCTTTTTGAAGAATGTTGTTTGGGATTGATTATTATTGAAAAAGGCATTTCTGAGTCTCGATGCTGCCATCACGTAACTTTTCAAGAGCAGAACATAACAGAATCTGAGAGATTCCAGCGAAACCTAAGATCTGTCAGATCTCTCACAGCATCCCTGGGTCTTTCATGTATTTTGATCTAGACGCTCCCTTGAAGTTTTAGTTTCCTTGACACTGTCCAAATTTCTTCAGAACCCAATAGAATCCTAATTAGGAGGATCTGAGTTTTCCTCAGCGTCAGTATGCCTGCATTTAGTTCGATACTTACCTCTGAACATTTGCTTTGCAGTGTTATAGTTTGACTTGCTGTGGCATTACCATGTAGTATGGTCTTTTCATAAGACATACAGTAAATTCAAATTTGGTTTTTGATAGGGGGAATTCTGTTCAGAGATTTTATGCAAGTATCAGCTTCTGATACAAAATTTTGGCTGTTCTAAATGTTTTCTTGACAGGGCTGCTGGTGTACTTCTCAGTTATGATCCTTCATTTTCTTTGCTGGCTTGCCAGTAATCTCATGATTTCCCCATCAGCATCTGCACATCAGCACTATGAAATACATCTTTACAGTCTTAAAATTACTAACAGGGCCTTAATTGAATATTCTCTTTCCTCTCAGTTTTGCTTTGCACTCAAATATGTGACGTGAAGCAATGAATAGAAGAGCTACTATGATTTCCAGAAATGCTTTGTTGTGCATTCCTCAAAACCTTACGTTTGCTTGTTGGCACCAAGATAGTTGCATAGTATATCCCTAGTAACTGAGTTTCTCGAGTCAAACACTGTTTGCATCTCGGCACATGGCTTCACTGGATGCTTCTGCCTGGTTGGCACACGCATGCCTGACTCAGCTTTGTTTGCTTCTTAATTGCATTTTCTTCCTTGCTGTGAGTCCCACTAGCCCCCTGTCCATATGCTTCAGATACCACATGCTGGATTATAAAGTAACAGGCCTACTTATTTCTATAAGAAAACTACCCCCTTCCCAGTGGGCACAGGGAGCACTCCAGCTAAATACAGTACAGCGTGTCTTCTTGGTGCCTCTTCCGAAGTCTTCTATAACTTGTGTTCTTTTTCCTAAGTTCTTTGAAAACTGCTTCTGCCTTTTTTCTGCCTCTACCTTCAATGACTAACAGTAAAATGACAGCTGATTGCTCTTGGCAGTAATAATTCTTAATCAGAAATGCTAAGTGATTTCTCACTCTATGTGACTGAAAATAGATATTCTTTCCCCCCACAGTATTTCAAGGGCTGGAAACATTGTTGATTTTCACTGAGATTCTCTTTTAAGACTTTTGGTGTGGCCTTTGCAGCTACCTGCCTAATCAGTGAGTTAACCTGAATGAGGGCAGAAAACTTCTAGCTTTTCTCACTGGTATCTTTATGTCCGTTTTGCAAGCACGATGCGAGGGGAGAGTGCCAAACAAAACAGACAACACCTGTTTGGCCAACATAAAATGTGGGTTAGATTTGTATTAGCCACATTAGATTTTGTAATACCCACTCTGCCACGGAGTCAGGAAACGTGTCACCTTGATGTTCCATGGAAGTATTGTGGTAAAAATCCAAGTTTTGAGAGCTGCACTGTAGTCATCTGCTCCCAAGATGAAATTGCCTTTTTAGGTGTGGGTGGCTTTGTTCAAAGAACAGTGTCCACATCTGATCAGTAATGGGGACTTCAGTCTAAGTTCAGTATTAGGTGTTATCTTGGCAAGCAGCTTTGAGATTAAAAATGTTTTTCCATGTGAATCACAACTAGACTGTGATGGTTTTTCCTGACATTTTCCTCATTTGCTCCCATTTTTAAAAACCTTTGATATTTAGACAGACTACATATGTCAGCCAGAGCTTATGCCACAGACAGAAATGACAACAAGAAAGAATAGATCGGTCCCAAGGCACCGAGTCAAAATTAATTAAAATTATTTAACTAAAATTACACACATGAAAAAGAAAATCATCAAAGTATTAAAATAAGAAACAGAATAGGAAATAAAAAAGCAAATGCAAAATTGTATGTGAAACTGATAATCCAATCTACTCCAAGGATACCAGTGAGTCTCAGGGATATCCAGGTCCCCATAGCTTGCCCAGTGCCATCCCACAGCTCTGATATCAGCGCTGAATACCATGTTTGTCTAAAACACCATTACCCAAAGATGGGTTGTGAGATGTCAGTGCATAGTTAAAAAGACCTTTTCTGTAGTGAAATGGGACAGAAGATGGAAGAGAGAGAGTAACAGCTACAAAAATTTAATGCAGTTTCTCCTTGGTTGCTCTCTCAGGTAGTTTCAATAGTTGGTCATAACAATAAAGGAAGGCATAGCTACATTATTTATGCAAATCTAAAAATAATCAAAACCCCTAGATAACTATGTAATCAGAAAAACAAAATTCTTGTGTCTCTCTCAGTTTAAACTCATGAGGATTTCACAGAGACACTTAACCAGGACTCTTCATGGTAGTTCAATAACATGTTTACCACTAATGTCAGATGACAAGACAAAATGGCTGTTAAAGGTCTTAATTAATTTTCTGACAAAATTAATTGAAATAATCCAACAATTCCTGATTTTCTTTTTTACTTTTCCCTTGTGGTGGGTTTGTTTTTCCCTCCTGCATCTTTGCCCGGACAGTTCATTTTTTCTGTCTTTTACAGGGATGCAATCTTCTTTCTTTTAGGTTTACTTTCCTCTGCTCGCTTCCCTCCCACCTTTCATACCCTCCTAATTTTTGCTCCCTTACTACTTCTATCCCTCTTCCCACCTGGCGCATATACACACAGACATGACCAGATACTCAGAGTCCTCTTGATATTTCCTGTTCTTCCCTCTCATCCTTTGTTTTTCCTACCAGATGGCCAAGCCAAAAATGCCACAAGAACAGCTTGTTCTTGAGATATGTAAATACTACAAAAGCAGTCACAGTCATTGTATTTTCACTGAGACACAGAAGATGAGTCTTTTTCTACTGACCACAGAGGTTTCTGCTTTCTTAAAATTCACAGAGCTCTCCTGCTTCCTCCTCCATGACTTAAAGTAGGATGGCTGCTTCTTGGCTGGATGAAGACAAGTTTTAGAAGTATTACATTTCCCAGATGCATATGTCTGTGGCACAAGTGCAGGTTAAAAAGCAATGATCCAGCAAATGTTCACCTAATCATACTAAGTATCTCATAAACATGGAACAAGACAGCACCTGTCACAAATTATTTATGATCTGAATTAATCAAAGTAGAAGACAAAACATACAATGGATACAGATAAAAAGGGACAGTCAAAGGGAGCAGTGAGACATTCATTATTCGTCATCATGATGGGACCCAGGCTTGACACAACTGCACCGTAAATACTGTTGGAGACCAGATGCTCAACTCCCTGACAAAATGAATTCTTCTATGACAGTTCTTATTTTTATACAACACATAAAAACATTAACAAAGAAAAAAGAAAAATGTCCATTAAACTCATTCCTGGGAAGTTAGATTCTTCCTCTACTTCCTTCGCCCAGGAAGCTCATTCCTTTCTGACTCAAAAACTTGCAGACATTGTGCCTGTGAGCAGAGTAACTTTTAGTTGAGTGCATGTACTTAAAGATTTCACCCTGAAATCTGCTTCTCTTTAACATGGGAGAGGTATTTGACGATGCCCTTCTTTTTTGGAATGCACAGTTTAAGTCAGATTTTCAAATTTGTTGTCTACATCCTATATTTCAGCAACCATATTCCTGCTCTGGCGTGCAGGTGAACATATTTTCATGTTTAGCACCTGTGTTTATAGCACAGATTTTGTAGTTTAGCTTACCTTTCAAATAGATCTAGCTGTTCAGTCCTCCAAACAAATGTGCATTGAGACAACGTAATGGTACGGCATAGCTCCCTGAAAGTGGCCTTGCATGTAAATATACTTTTCCAAGCACCCTCTGTTATGGTATCTGGAGGCACAATAGATTTCCTACTGGATCCACTATGATCAGCTTTGAAACATAAGTAATTGTCAGTAGGAAGCCATGCTATTTTCGTCAGAATTGTTCCCAGACTGGAGTGACCCCACTTACCTGTCCAGACACCAGTGAACAATTTAGGCTGAAAGGGACCACTAGGGGCCATCGGGTCTGTATTCCACTCAGATCAGGGCCTACTTTGAAGTTAGAGCCTAAAAGCTGACGTACAAGGCATAGTATAGGAAGCTGCAATACAGAGACAGAGGTAGAAATGTATTACTGCTGATGGATGCAGAAGGAGACTGAACTGCAATGGATGGCAGAGGAAGTGAAGATTAGAGTGAAAAGGGTGCAGACACAGCAACACACTT
The DNA here is from genome assembly GCF_003031625.1 of Empidonax traillii. Taxonomy (NCBI): domain Eukaryota; kingdom Metazoa; phylum Chordata; class Aves; order Passeriformes; family Tyrannidae; genus Empidonax; species Empidonax traillii. Next base: position 479,318 of record NW_020955616.1, on the reverse strand, counting down.
ATTTTCCTATAAGCCAGATGTTTGTCCTCTCCAGCACCAGAAGCGAAGCTGCCTGAATGCACTTCTGATGCTGACACTTCTCTAATTTTTCCAGAAAGCACTGATAGGTTGTAGTATCAGGCAGAAGAGGAAGGAGGAAGAAGGGGAAGTACTGAAAAGGGACTTATTCCCTGAGCTTTCATCTCAGTAGATGAGGACTGTGACCACAGTAACTGCCACATGCACTGGACCTTTATCTCCAACTTTCACATATCAGTTGCAGAAGTGTATTCATCATTCTGAGACGGAAAGAGGTGATGCAACACTGGGAGGCAGGGTAGAAAGAGGCAGAAGAATGGAGATTTGTGAAGTCACACTGAACAGGCCTTGGTAGATAGACCTGGACACTTATATACTCCAGAAATATCCTGACTCTGTAGCCAAGTACTCTGGTCATTGTATATAAATTCCCACTGAGCTGGCAACTTCTGACTTCATGACTTCACTTATTTCTGGTCAATGAATCATTTTGAATTTGAAAATAACATGTTTTTTAATTCTGTAATCTCACCCCTAGAGGTTAAATCTGGCCAGGGCATTGCCAATGACACACAGAAGAACTTGCCTCTGCTCTTTCCCAAGACCAAAAGCTGCAGGTGAAAGAAGAGAGAAGATCTACCTATTATCCCAGGACCTTCATCTCCTTCTGCCTACCTGTAAGATCAGCACTGAGCAAGGAGGGAAGGGAGGCATTTCCCTCTGGCAGCAGCCCCACCTGACTTCTCTTCCACAGGAGGTAAGAACTTGCAGAAGGCAGTCATGATGGGGTGTCACTTCCCACTCTCTGAAGGCTAGAATTTCTCTGTCATGTCAGGACTGGCTCCAGTAGGAGCCAAAATAACATTACATGTAGTGAAATAATTGATACACTGCATAAGGCAGAGTGCTGCTGTGCCAGGACAGCTCTAATCAGATCATTCTGCTACTGGCTTTGGAATTAATCATTTAGTTACTGAAAAGGCCAAAGTTAAAAGGCACTTTTTGCAGCTCTTTCTAAAAACTGCCCACGTAGAAAACAGCATAATACTAGGGAGGAAGGAGACCCAGCTGCGGGAAGGGAGAATGCAAACAGGCACCAGGAAATCCCTCTGTGCACATGGCTGGAAAAAGAAACATTCTAGCTGCTGTGTGAAGAACTTAGAAAATTCTTGTTTTTAGAGAGATGTCATTTTTGCTCAGTTAGAGCATAGTCCTCATATTATTACCCAGCATGAAGCTCATTAAAAGAAAAAAAAAAAAAAAGTCTTGGACTTACAAAGTATTTCTTCAGGGAAGATCAAAATGCTCTGTGAAGAAATGGAGGCAGATAAAAGAGTACAGCAAAACTTCTGAACCTACAGTTCCAGTTACGTTTTGTGTCAGCAAATAACTTGCTTAAACTGCAGACTGTCTCAAATAGAGAACAAATAAATGATTTATGCTGTACATAAAACTGAAAAAGCATCACTCAAGTTTTCTGTTTTCTATTAATGTAAATACATAAATTTCACAAGTGGCTTCTGTTTAAAGTGTCTATGGCATCCTCTGCTATCTCTGTGCTCTGCAAGGCAAGAATACAGGATACTAGTTATGAAGAACAATAAAACCATTAAAATGGGAAATTTACAAGGGCAATGAAGGAAATGGAATATGTTTTCACAGTGAGCTCAGGCTCCCCTAACACCACAGTTCAGGTAAAAGAGACATGCATTTAAAGCATGAAGAAAAACCTTGTTTGTAATTCTGTGCATTAACTTAATCACAATACTTTGAGAGAAAAAACCTTCAGACACTGTAACGTTTCAAACTTTAAAAAAAATGTTCAGAAGATATTTCTGAATCTTCGCAGAAGGAGTATTTTAAAATACTCCTTCTTTTCATGGGTGGCTTTGCATTTTGTGTCCTAGATACCAAAATTCACATTCTTGGGCATCTCCTGTCATAACATCCCAGATCAGGGTGGCTTATACAAAAAGAAGGGTTTTTTTTAAATCACAAGCTGGCTACTATTTACTAACAAAACTGAATTCTTTCTTTAGTTCTCTGAGCTACTTTCTTTCACCATGTTTCAAGGAACAACTGCCTGCAAGCTAAGCTGCAGGCAACATACTGCACATCCCTTAATGTTGGGCTTTACCTCTTCCTCTTTCTCTCTAATAGTTTCTATTTCAGTCCTGGGTAAGTGGAATGAAACAAGAACTTCAAACTCTGGCCCAAAGGCCAGTACACCACTTTTTAGCCATCTGTGAAACGTTTCCTAATTTAAGTACCTGTGTTGGCCTTATCACTCCAAGTGTCATAGCCTTATTGAAGACTTCCAACTTTACTCCATCTACAGTGATATACCCCTGCAGTTATCCACCTGGGAAGAGGAGGGCTTAAGCATTGTGACTTGTTCAGCTTTAGGATGCAGTTTAGACTCAGGAACTAAGCATTCCCACACCCTGTGGCACTGGGCTGCCAGATAGGGTTGACCTCCTGGTCAACCTCCTGCCAGTTAAACTCTGTACGAGGCTGTGGTCAGGAGAGAAGGGACACCCTGGCAACTCCAAAGGTTTCCAGCTGAAACTGAAAATGGCTGTAACTTCCGCAAGCAATTACACCCAAAGGCAGGGACACAGACACTTCATCTACATGAAGCAGAAAGGAAAAGCTGGGTACTATCTCTATTCTCAGCTTGGACCCTCACACTTTGTTTCTAGAACCTAATGCAACCTGTCCTCATAAGATAAGAGAGCTAGTAGGCCATCAGCTGCATAAAAAAAGGAGCCAACACTGGCCTTTTTTCCTTATTATCTCCTTTATAAAATGGGAACACTTAAATTGTTTTCCATGGTGATTTGACGCCTATATATCCATTTCTATTTAGAAATGTTTATTTGGCAAATGGAAAAAAAAATCAGGAATAGAAAAGAACTACATCCTTTTCTGAGTTTTTTGCAGAATCAAGCAAAAGATTTTTCCGACAAAAACAATGATCAGGAGTTAAAACCAGACGAAAAACCACCTGATATTCAGTTTCTCATTTTTCTCCACAGTCACAGAACAAGAAAGAGGTCAATTTTTCTAAAAGACAGGAAATGATGTGAGGTAGTTGGCAGGTCAAGAATTAAAGGTTTTAACAGTGTGTTTGGACGTACTAGAGAATACCTTGGAGTTTTCTGATGTAGTTATAGTTTTCTGTATGTGATATATTCATGGTTAAATACACACATGCTGTGTGTGAAGATATAACAGCATGAAATTCTAATACCAAGTGAATAAATAATTGTGTGTGATCGCACTGAAGAAGAAGAAAATAAAGGTCATTTAAAGTGGATAACTATTGTCTATCCACGTCCATGCTGAGAAAATTTCCTGACACATACCATAGCACTTTACCTTCCACTTACTAGGAAACTTGTGGTGGTTGCATTTCCTGATCCTATTCCTACATACCCATATGTTAACTCCACTCATGTGTTTCAATGTGGTTGTAGACCACCATGGAAATGAAAGCAAAACAAAGTGAATATGGGATAGAGCTGACATTATGACAGATCTCCCAGAATATCACGAACATTCCCAGTGCCATGGGCATGCCAGCCTCCACAGAGTCACTGCGGCATCAACTGCTCTGAATTCAGACTCACGTAAGAATCACTACCCATTCTTCCCTACCAGTACAGCTTTTCAGTGTTGGATTCACTGTGATTGTAAGAAGATACGTATTTTAACTTCACTTTTGTGGATTCAGAATGTTGTAAACTTTGTCTTTTGAAACAGGTGATTTTGAAAGTCACCGTAAAGAAATTACTACATCAAAACAGGAAAGATAGCTCATGCCTTTTCCTATTTAATGTTGCAAAACAGATAGTAACTATGAAAGTTAGGCATCAGGGCTTATTCTTCTTTCTTTAGTTTTTGAATTACTCCTGATTCTCTTATATTGGGGAAATCCTCAGCTAATGCTGCTAGTCCTTTTACTGGGTGCCAGGTAAGAAGTGATGCTGGAGCACAGCAGCCATTAGTAAACCTGGCCTTTACCTGCAAGGTCAAGTGAAAACTGTTCCACTGTCCTCTATAAGAAAAGGGCATCCAAGAAGGAAAAGTTGCATGCACTCAGCTCAAAATAGAGGAGACAAAAAACAGGAATGCTGTGTTTCCACAAACAGAGACATACTGTTAGCATTCAAAGAAGGCTGCTGGGCTTTGTAAAAGCCTGGGCTTCCTTGCCAAGCAGAATGTGTTATCCATCTTCCACAAAATTGTATAAATCTGTTTCAGTCACTCTTCTGAGAGTTTTCCATATTCCAGTGTCTCAGAGTAAATGATTTTGCATTAAAAAAGTTAAGGTTTGCTTCAGTTATTTTGTACTGTTTTGTGTATATAGTCTTACATTAATCTGACCCAGATCATTCATTCTTTAGAAGGAGAGGGAAAATTGGCTGAGGACAAAAATGTAAGAGAATCCAGTTCACAAACTACTGAATTCACTTGTGAAAAAAATATAATTTGCTTCATTAGATTTTATTCTCATCAAGGAGCAAGAGGTAAGAATCAAATAACTTTTGAGGTGTCCTCTGTGACTAGCAGACTAAACCAATGGTTATTCAGAGTTAAAGTTTTGGTATGAAAATATGATGCAGGCAGTTTAGTATCAGCTGTGTATATAGAAAGCGTGAAGAATAATTTGAGTACTACATTTCCCTAAAATAATGAAAACAATTTTAATATTAGCACTGAAATTTCTGGCTCCTTTTCCATATTAAGTTTGATTTTTTTATTTAAAAGTAGATTCAATAAAGTGAATTTGTCAGGCTGTATCACAAATACAGATAAGACTAGCTGTAAAAATATTTAACCAACGCTTAATTTTATCTTCCAGATCCTAAACCAAATTACACCTGCCTTTCACTGTGTGCAGGTATTTGACTGCCACATGCATTTCTTAGGATGTACATCTAGTTCTACAAGGCAAAAGAAAGACCTGCAGCTGCTGCAATGCTGCCTCCACAAGGACAGGGAGCCCTCGCTTTGCAGGATGCTCAGCAGTATCACCACTGCTCAAAAATGGCAGGAATAAGTGAGGATGCTTCTCAGGCAGTCAGCCAGCACACAAATTACTTCATGAGCTACAAGTGGCATGCACAGCCACATCATGTTTTTCTTTTTCTAACAATGGATTAGTGGAGCCACTTGCTTGAAGGACTAAAGAAATGGTGAAAAATACTTGGAGTTGAAAACAAGTAGCTTTTTGTGGCAGTGTCTTGACAACTTGTCTGGGCAGAGAGGAGAAAATTTATCTCTGAGCAATGATTCATCAGATGATCTGCTACTACCAACTAAGGTGTGACCACTAAGATGCATTTTTTTTTAGAAACACTAGTCACGTGTAGGCAGGCAGAAATGTTTCAAGAATATCCTTCCTAACACCCCTGAAAACAGAATTTGTCATCTTGCAGTAAGCACTAAGTAACCCTTAAATTTCTGTTTACTAAATGAGACTGGCCCTTGGAATCTCCATTGGGGTCAAACTGAAAGTTCAGTTCCTCTGGGTGTCAGGGAATTAAATAATATCCACCTGAGGCTCCTAGAGCTGTTTCAAGAAGAAATATCTGACATTGTTTCTTCAAAATCACCCTTGCCTGCAGTTTAGCGAGTGTTCATGTGCCTACTGTCCCACTGACAGTGGTTGCCAGCAGTTTATGAAGAATTTTTATAGTAAATATCGAAGTATAAGATACATTAAAATAAATAAAAGCCTTTCAAAGTCTGTTAAGAGGGTTCCAGGAGAAGATGAGCAATGAAAGGTTGCATTATTTAGTGCAATAGGAAAATTAAAACTCAAGAACCCAGCCCACTGTGCACCAAGCCTGAACTGCCAAGAGAGCTCATTTAGATCACTAAAAAAGAATGACTGATATATTAGTCTATTTGAATAGCAGATCAGCAGAGAAGGAAAAGCCACTACTTTTGCCTTTGTCAGAAGAGGAACCCAACACTGCTTTGTCATTATGCTGACTTTATTCCATCTGAGTATAGAGTGGACTTCATGCAGGTTTGTAAAAATTAAATACAGTGTGTCCAGGGAATTCTGCATAAGCCTGCATTGAAAAAGATTCAGGAGAAAAATAATGCCTCATTCTTCTTCCTACCCTCCCACTAATGGTCACACTGATAGTGTGGATTCCTAGGATAATGCAAATATATGACATATTTTCGTAGGTAAATGATAATTGATAAAAACTTCATGAAAAAACTCCACAGTCATTTCTCTGACAGCAGAAACACATCCATACATAGCAGTGATGTGGGCGGTGTTTTTAAATCACATGAGGATTTGGGGATGGGAAATAATGTTTAGTCAAACAGGAAGAAATTATATACAACAGCAATATGAAATTGGATTACTTTTTTTTCCAAACAAAATCACAGCCAGGACAAGTATCCTTGAAGGATTTAGGAGCTGCTAAGATTGTATTGGGAATTATATTTATTCTTCTACCTTTTGTTCCAGGGATTAGGCAAAAGGTAACAGAGCCTGCCATACAATATTGAGCTTCTGTACTAAAAATGAAAATTATTGCCATCTCCTTTCTATGCTGTTTTGCTCAATACTCTAAAAAGAAGCTTCATTATATAATTTAGTGAATTTGTCAGGCTGTATCACAAATACAGATAAGACTAGCTGTAAAAATATTAACAGTAGAGAAGAGAAAGTACTGCCTGTAACATCACTTTGGTGTTTATTGCTCAACACAGAAAAATGGTGTACTTAAAAACCACACCAACCCAGAAAACTAAAAGGCACTTTTTGTTTCCTGTTTAAGGGGACTCTTCTGGAAAGCAGAGTCTAAATCCATGCCTGAAAATGGAAGCACTATGACATGAACATCTTGGAGAGACCACTCCTGCTGTTGTGAAAGATTTCCATTTTTCACGCATGAGCAATGCAACAAAAGTTTGACAGACGTGTTCCACAGAATAATGTGTAGTCTGGTGCTGACTGGATGCAAAACAGTTGAGATTCTCAAAAGCTTTTTCACTGAGCATGTCAAGTTATCCCAGTCCTGATTTGGCAAAAAAAATACAAGGATTTAGTCAGTTTTAACCAGGAAGATAGCCTAATACCTGCAAATTTGTGTATTTTATCATTGATTACATAGCACCATTCAAATCTAAAATGCACTTTTTACAAACATCCTTTAGTAAATATCATTAAATAATCGCAAGCATCAAAGCACATGATGAGATGTCTCGTTTCCAAAATGTAAAGTTTTAACAGCTGTGGTATTGCTTTCAAAAGCAGTATGTTTTGGAGGAAAGTATTAGGAAGTGACTCTGCAAAAGCTCATCTGGTCTTACTGAAAAAGAAGAGACATGTCTGTTTGGTGGGTTTTGATAGATGTTCTGGGTTTACAGAGGTTCCTCTTTTTCTTAGTCGAGGAAGGAAGCACAAACTTTCGTAGTCCAACACTGCAGCTGAAAAAAATACTGAGAACAAGTATATAATTTCTCATTTAGATTTTCAAACCTTATGGTATTACAAGATTTTCATGGGCTTTTTTTTTCACCCTATTATTCTTTTTTAGCAAGTTTTGAGACCAAAAACTTTGGATTCCTGTGAGGGTTCCAAGAAATAGAGGGTACGATACAGCAATATTTAGGTAGAGAAGATTTTTCAGAATTTCTTCCATTTACCAATTTCTAACAGTAATCTGCTCTCCCTGTTTGATTATTTTGTGTTGAATTTAGTTATATATTAATATTTATGTGTCTGACCATTATTACTGGGTGTCAGCTGTTACCTTCTGCAGAGATCTTCATGTTAAACTCATATGAATTTGGACAGCTGTCAAGCTTTGTGGCCCTCCCATACTTGTCCCTAAAGCCTGTTTCCCCCAATACTCTGACTTGAGAGGTGCACTGTGGTTTTTTTGGCTGCATGTCACAGTAGATATGACATACAGCACTCAGTTGACGGATACCTCAATAGATCCATGGCATAAAATTGTTTTCTTGGATGTCCTAGCAGGGCTGTTGGGACTCTTGACTGCACAGAGAAGCAGCTGATGGGAACTCTCATCTAAGGGGGAATTATGCGATTGAATGCCTTTGGGAGCTTGATCGTGGCCCTAAGAGACTGGGCAGAACAGCTGCTGAACTTTTATTGTGGAGCAGGTGTCAGTTGACGCTGCAGTGAATGACAAAAGTGTGTAAAAAGGAGCCTGAAAAACCTGACAGATACCGACTAGAAGGTCAAGTCTAATCTTGCTTGATCACTGGTGATTCACAGTCCTGCTAAGCAAGAAAGTGTTCAGAAACGGGTAATGGAACATCTTACCTGGCATGTCAGGCTCTGGGATCCAGAGCACACAGACATCTTGAAAAACAGGGAATTGCTGCTGACCTCTAGCCCTTGTGAAATGAGCTATACTTCTATTCATTGTGGGGGGGTTTATTACCAACTTTTGCAACAAATAAGACATATATATTCAGATAAAACATTAAAAGGAGAAAAAAAAATTTAACACATCAGGTTAATATCAGAAAAGTTCAGAAGAGATATTAAGAGAAGAAGTAGTAAATGTAAGTAAGAATCAAATTCAAATGTTCACAGAGACTTAAAATGTTTTGAGTGATTTATGGACATAACATAGCAAACACTAATGAGACAGTAAGGAATTATTATTAAAACATATATTAATATTAAAAAAACCTATTATTAATATCAATAAAGAAGGGAAAGGCTGTGAGAATTTACATGACTGTTGTGTAAGCAACGTTGGCCAAGGTAAATGAACTTTCCTCCAGGATGGAGGGGGAAATAAAGGCTTCTGGAAAATGCTCTCTGTTGTTACTTTCCAAACAGCCATGCCTTTAATAAAATAGCATTTCTAATGGAGCACAAACCTTCTTTGATTATCAGGTACAAAAGTAACACTAGAAAATAGTCCCTAAAACTGCTATGTATGTCCTGAACCTGGACAGTCCTGATTCATGCAGGTAAGTTTTCTATTCTTCTCTCACTCCCATGCCTTTCTAAAGTATTTTAATATAAATTTACAGACAGGCCAAAAGAATTGACTGAATCCTAACCCTCTCCTGAATTATGCTGAATACAATCAAATTTGAATTTTCTTCTGCTTTCACGTTGGTAGATTTTATTGATAAAATTCTAAAGCAGTAGAATCTAAAATGCAATCTGAAATTCAGATGAATTATGGAGTATAATGAGAGATCATTCAACTATGGAACTGCATAAGAATTTTTTATAAACTTAAATAAACAAACAAATCCATTTGCAAATTTATCTAATAGCTTTCTGTAATAAGATCCCTGTTTACTCTTGCACTTACCAAATATTTTATCATACTGAATGCATGTTATTAAGTCTCAAGATGCTCTTTAGTGAGATTGATTTGCTAAATTGAATCAATTTTGTTTAGGTCAAATGGAAATGCTCTGCACCATCTATGACAGAGCTTTCATCCTACAGAAAATGGTGGCATTATGCGACATTCTGCACTAATTATATGCAAGCCAAGGTTGCATCAAAATGCAATTGCAGCTCTAGACTACAGTGATGTGGGGCTTGGAAATCCTTAATGGAAAAATTCACTCATTGAACAAATGAATAGCCATTATGTAAGTACAAAATAACAGTGCTAACAGTGAATACTCATCTCTTCTTAGAAGGAGTGTAAGTTAAATGTAAAAACATTTAGCTCCAAAGCAAAAAACTCATATACAGTATGACAAAACATTTCCAAGCTGCTCATCAGCTCTGGTTCTTTAGCTGATAGTAAACATATGGAGGAAACTAAACTTCAAGATAAATGAAGCCTGAAGATTGAAAAGCTATGAGGGATAATGTGTATTTAAATAAAAATATTTCTAAAAGCATAAAGTGTAACTTGGAGGACATTTCCTGTCATTAGGGTGGATTTCTAAGTAAAAAGCTTCTCTTGAAAATACTCTTACCCAACTGCCCTGATTGAAGTGCCCCTAGTTTTAGGGTATCTTGTTGAATGCCCCAGCTACACAGCACACCCCCATGAATGCTCCCTGTCACTTGGTGTAGGCTTAGAATCCCTCTTTCCATAGCTGTACCTGGGGCTGCTTTTCTCTACTGGACACATCTGATTAACCACTGCACTGGTACCTGCTAACAAGGGACAGGGAAATCCATGGGATGCACCCACTGCACCTCCATCTGGCACGTGATAAAAGGTGCTCCCCCCTGACCAGCCTCAGCCAGCCGCCCCAAAACTTTGAGAAAGGGTAAACTTTGGTCTCCTCAAATGTAGTCTGGATCCAAGTGTTCTCACTGAAGTGGGAACCTCCATGGGCACTTACTCTCCATTCAGTCTACAGTCCTCTACACCGGCACAGCAGAGGAGGTGGAGTGCAAGGCAGCCTGGTTCTCCTCCACGGCCTTCAGTTGTGATGCTTTGGCTTCTTTTGAATGCAGTGACCTGGGAGACATGTCACTAGAGCCAGTGCTTTATCCCAGTGAAAGCCAAGGTCCTTGCAAGTTTCCTATACAAAGCATAGAGAAACTGGGACCAAAAATAGGATCCCACAGTTCTCCTACAGGTGAGTAACCTCTAAGTCTCCATGTCTGGTATTGGCACTTAAACTGGAAGCGACAAAAGAATCCTAAGGATTTCCTTATCAAAGGAACTGGATCATTCACTGCCAAACTGGACAGTCTTGGCAGGTCCAGAGAGAAGGACTGAGTGAAAGACAGACAATATGCACAAGAGCCTTTTCAGTCCACTGAATGCAAAGCATGATGCAGCTTTTTGCTCTAAATTAAGCAAAACTATTTCCATGAAGGCTATTTTCCAAGTGGACTCTCAAGTCTGAAGTAAAGGTTGACTTCCTTGACATATTATTTCATGGAAAATATCAAAATACGCAGAATGTTCCCACAGCGCTTTAGGACTATTCCTGCTCTTCCTTTTATGTCCCTACAAAAGGACGTGGGTACAGAAGCACTGCATGCTCCTCCAGACATAACTGCCTGATTCAGCTGGCATTGGAGACTGTCATGAGAATCTCCCATTTTAGAGAAGCAGAATGGGTTTGGGAGAGGCTAGGCAGAGACATCCAATCAGCCACCATGATCATCTCTGAGTGCCAGCAAAGATATTAAGATGTGATATATCCCTCTTCTTCCTCTTCTGCACAAATGTTATTATTTTTAATCACTGCAAATCTCACAGGCTGCAGTACTCTCCTAAGACTATCACAGGCCCTTTAAACCAGATAAAACCCACACACAAAAGAATAATGAAATGTACAAGGGCCCCAGGCCTGAGAGTTTTACAGCATGGATGTGGTTGGGTTACTGAAGTGCAGCATGGTCCTAACTGCATCCCATTTGGCCTGCAGACTCAGAATCACTGTCTTGAGCAATTACATTTGTCACGATGGAGGTAGCCCTGCAGTAGACAGGTGAAATCTCCACTTCCCTATTTTCTATTTCTGTATTCACGTATGTGTCTACCACGGTTTTTCTTTTTTAACTCCAGTACACAAAAATAACTCAATTGCAGTCAATTGGAATATTATATTCTATATATTATATTCTAAAGAAGACATGAGAAAAGAATCAGGACTAGAAGTCCATTGTGGTTTAACCTCTGGCAACTCAGCCCCACACAGCCGCTTGTTCACCCTCTCACCAGCAAGACTGGGGGGAAGAACTGGAAAAGTAAAAGTCAGAAAACTTGTGGGTTGAGATAAAGACAGTTTAATAGGCAAAGCAAAAGCTGTACATGTAAGCAAAGCAAAACAAGGAATTCACTCACCACTTCCCATGGGCACAGACATGTTCATCCATCTCCAGGAAAGCAGGGCTCCTTCACACATAATGGTTACTTGGGAAGACAAATGCAAACATTCCCATCATCCCTACCTTCCTCCTTCTTCTCCCAGCTTTATATACTGAATACGACACCATATGGTATGGAATATCCCTTTGGACAGCTGGGGTCAGCTATCCCAGCTGTGTCCCCTCCCAGCTTCTTGTGCACCCCCAGCCTCCTCACTGGTGTGATGGGGTGAGAGGCAGAAAAGGCCTTAACCCTGTGTAAGCACTGCTCAGCAACAACAAAGGCATCTCTGTGTTATCCACACTGTTTTCATTACAAATCCAAAATATTAACCCATACCAGCTACTATGGAGAAAATTAATCCCATCCCAGTCATAATCAATACAAGGTCGAAAGTCTGCATTATTTGCTGCTCTTGCTCTTAACTCATTCTTTAATCCTTCAATATGAAGCTTAAAATACAACAGGAACTTCACAAGCCAAACTAATGAATTATTATTTTAATACAAATTAACCAAAATCCTACTGATTGTTCTAAAGCCTGCAAAAGAAAATTAGATCAAAAATCAGGTTTTACCAAAACACAAACACCTGTAACCAGTTAAATTTCAATGGCACCTTTGCTTTTAATTTGATTTTGTCCAATTTGTTTGCCTGCATTTCAGACATCACTGGGCTACATCTAGTGAAGGAAAAATAAGCTGCCTTCTCTAATACTCAAACTTCTTTCTCATCTGAGTGGTTTGGAAGGGACTGAACATTCACCAACTTCAAAATACTATAAAAATTACTTCAGTCATGAGGGTGCATCAACTTCACAGTGCCTGTAGTTCTATGTCAAGCCAAGTACAACCTGAACAGCTTATTATATTCAAAATCTAGACATACGTGCAGGCATAAACCTCAGCATTCTTATCATGTCCATATAAAGAATTTATGCTATCAATACATCATCTGT